>NC_141544.1:81362774-81515274 GCF_021556685.1 Rattus norvegicus
CACCAAATCTATTTTATCTGTACACAATCTAGGAGCCACAAACCAGAGAACACGTATGCTATCTGTCTAAAAAAAGTAGTGTCTCGTTAAACAGAGTCCAGGACTCTGTGGTAGCAGGGCTGGGGTGACAGGACCTGCTGACTGAGTAGATGAAAAATGAGAAAGGGAAAAAAGGGGGGCAACAGCTAGATTCCCAACCACAGTAACTAGGCAAAAAGCAGATGCCACACCCACAGGGGGTCACAGAGGAATTCACACTTCACCCACTGGCCTAAGAACCTGCTAGGTGCCCAGAGTCATGACAAGAGAGGCAGCGCTGAGAGAGCTGAGAGAGACCGTTAAGAAAAGTTCAAGGGGGGTTGGGGATTTAGCTCAGTGGTAGAGCCCTTGTCCTGGGTTCGGCCCTCAGCTCCGGGGTGGGGGTGTGTGTGGGGTGTTTGAGGATTAGTACAATGAGGCATCAGGACGGAGAAGCAAGAGTAGAAGAGTACAGAAGACAGGGGCCTACACATATTTTGAGGTGAGTGTGAAGCCAGTGGTGCTCAGCGCTACTGGAGACTGATGACCAAGAGGGAGAAGCTGAGTGGACTGACAAGGCAGAGCCAGGTAGCAGTAGTGAAGTGAGTACAGAGCCTCCAACACTTAGACCTGAGCCCAGGGACATTTCAGTTTGAGTTGATCAAGCCTTTAAATGCTATTTTTGAAAAATACTTTCTAAAAAATTCATTTCTTTTATGTGCATATATTATTTTGCCTGCATGTAGGTCTGTGTGAGGATGCTGGATTCTAAAGTTACAGAGAGCTATGAGCATGTGGGTGTTGGGAATTAAGCCCAGGTCCTCTGGAAGAGCAGCCACTGAACTACCTCCCAAGCCCCCTTAAATGCTGTTCTAATGAGGAAATCTTTATGAATGAAGAAATTTAAAGAACAAGCATTCCTAGAAATGCGGGTATGCCATGCAGACCTTTGAATCACAGGGATGAGTTCTTCAAATTTTGGTTAGTGGCCTTTGTATTTAACTCTAGTCCTTTTTTGTTCAGGAGCTGTTTGTTTTGGTAGAATGTGTGTAAAACTTAGGAGATAAAGGCAGAAACTCTGTGACAGTTGTATCTACCATGAATAACAATCATATACTTGAAATAAGTACTATAGAACACACAGTTATATGTACTAACTACTGACTGGGCTGGAGAGAGAGCTCAGTGATAAAGAACTTACCCAGTAAGCTCAAAGCCATTGGTTTGTTCCACACCAAAACTAATCATTTTATTATTGCAGTATTCTCTAAAGATTCTGATAGAACTATAGAGGGTCTGAAGATTACCCTATTCACGAGCTAACAAATTAGCATGCTACAACTTCCTAGGGAGTGGCAGACAACTCCTGTGTGGGAAAGAACAGACTGACTTTAGTTCTCAGAGCAATAGCAGCACACATTTTCAATCCAATCCCAAAGGGCCACAAAGAGGGCAAGTGACACCTACACACAGGACAGAGTATGTTAAAGGGCAGAACTTCAAGGCCTGGCTAGAACACACGTCTTATCAAAAGCAGCAAGCTGTACTATTGACCCTGCCAAGTAAGACTTTGTTTCATCACATGAGACTTAATTTCATCACAGCAAAAAATACATGAGCAATGGCACACATGACCTGTCTTCTGAGGAACGTTTGGTGAGCAGAGGGATTGGCTGCCCTTTGTTCCACAGTTGTTTTCAAGGCTGTGTAACAGCAGCCTAGAAGACAGGCATATTCCAAGGCTTCCACCAGCCCTTCCTCTGAAAAGAACAATTGCATGCGAATGCAGAAGACAGACCTGCTTTTAGCTAGTGCTGGTTAACCGGTGGAGAGCCAAAATAAAAGGTTTTAAGTATTTAAAGTTTGGAAAGGCAGTCCCTCCCACATATGCCCAACCTGCCTTTTAGCACTCCCTTTGGTTTGCTCCTTTCCATCCATTTCAATAAACAGTGCAGTTGTGGATTTGTAAACCTCCCTTTGCACATCTTTAAATCTAACACTTGGGAGGCTGACACAGGTGGATCTCTGAGTTTGGGGCCAGCCTGGTCTACAAAGGGAGCTCAGGATATCCAAAGCTACACTAAGAAATCCTGTCTCGAAAAACAAAACCAAACAACAACAAAACAACAAAAAAAGTTGATACAGAGAATAGAAAAATAAAGGGGAAATTTCATCTATGAACTGTCAGCATTCACAGTAAAAAAGGAGGGACCCTGAATTGAGAAATCTGTCCTCGGGCTGGAGAGATGGCTCAGTGGTTAAGAGCACTGACTGCTCTTCTCGAGGACTGAAATTCCAGCAACCACATGGTGGCTCGGAACCATCTGTAATAGATCCAATGCCCTCTTCAGGTGTGTCTGAAGACAGCTACAGTGTACTTATAGATAATAAATATTTTTTAAAACAAAATAAAAAAATCTGTCCTCTTTATAAGTGGTAAGTAAAATCCATATGTAAATTGAATATAAATGACTCTAAAAGAAGGACAATTTAGAGCTAATGGAATAAACTCAAACAATTTTTTCTTAGAGTCGTTAGGTGAGTCTGTAAACACTTATAAGGTTCTTTTCTTCCCTGATTTTTCTCAATGACTCTGCAAATGAAAGCCAGGAGCTTCTGACTTCCACTCTGTTGGGTATGCACATAATTGGGAGTTAAGAAACGGAAAGGCTCACACACTGAAGGGGCTCAAGAACAGTTGTTATGAGTTAGAATCCTAACAGAACATGAGACAAACCATGTATTGAACAAGTTATTACTATCAGTAAGTATCCATTCATTTACAGCCTATCTTCTTTAATATTTCTATGGAAATAACTAACTAGACATAAAAACTTCTCCATTACTAGCTATGGGATCCTAGCCAACTCATTTCAACTTCCATTTTCTTCCGCTGTAAAGCAGACAGTACACACTTCCTCTGAGAATTGTGGGGCTTAAATATGTCCCCGTCCCTTCATTCTGAAGCTGGCTGAATATGGCCTGAAAATACTGGGGCACACTGAGCTGGACACATCTAAAGCCCAATGCTTTAATAATCTGACTGCCCCAGATTCATTTATCCTCTATATCTTCAGATTGTAAATGTGGGTGACAACTGGCGTCAACTGTCCCTCCCCTCACTATCCCCCTCATCCACTCCTCCTTTTACCCTTACTGTTCTGTGTCCTGATCCCTTGACTCAATTCCTAGCACCTAACTGCCTCTTAAGTCACTAACAATCAAATCAAATTTGTTTGATCACACCAAACAATGATTTGATATTAGGTGATCATCCAGACTCCATTAATTACTAACAATGGTGGACATCCTCTGGTATGTAGCCAATGGTCCAGACAGCTGGTGTACATGCCCTCTGTAGGACGGCTTCTGACTGCCGCCAGCAGGAAAGTGATGTGATGTCCCTTCCATGCTTACCTTAGAAAGACTGGGGGTTGGGGATTTAGCTCAGTGGTAGAGCGCTTGCCTAGCAAGGCTCTGGGTTCGGTCCCCAGCTCAGAAAAAAAAAAAAAAAAAAAAAAAAAAAGAAGTGGAGAGAGCTGCAGAGAAAGCGGGTAAAAGCATTTGCCACATAAGTCCGGCAAGTCAAGTCAAGTTCCATCTCTAAAACCCACAAGTAGAAGCAAAGAACTGACTGCCACAGCTGCCTTCTGACGAGGGTGACATGGACACCCTGGTACTTGTTCACACACATACACACATCACACGCACACACTGAGTGATGATAAATTTTCAAATACTAAAAATAAAAACAAGACAGGAAACAACTGAGGAAGATGCTGAAGTTGACCACTAGTGTACACACGCATGTACACATGCACCCAACACACACACACACACATGCACTCAACACACACATATTCACATACATAAACACATGCACTCACACACACACCATGTACACATGCACTCAACACACATATTCACATACATGGACACACGCACTCAAAATACACACACAGATATACAAGCACCAACACACACACAAAAGTATACATATACCCAACACAGTACACATGCACCCAACACACATGTACTCCCCCACATATATGTATATACACACAAGTACACATGCACCCAACACAGACATACACAGTCAACAGACACACACATGTATACAAGCACCCAAAACACACATACACCCAACACATACATGCACATATGCTCCCAACACACACACATGTACACACACAAGTACACACACAAGTACACATGCACCAACATACCCAACACACACATGTACACACACATGTACATACACACACATGTAGCTATACACACACACACACACACACACACACATGTTCACACAAGTTTTTTCTTTGTCATTAAAAGTGCTCTAAGGGCCAGTAGGATGGCTCAGTGGGCAAAGGCACTTGCTACAAAGCTGAATGAACTGAGTTCAATCCTTGGAATCCACACAGTGGAAGGAGAGAACTGACTCCTGGCTTAAGCCTCCACATGCCTACTGTGGCATACATACCTACACACACAAATACAAAGGAATGCAACTTTATCTGGCACTGTGGCTCACACCTTTAATCCCAGCACTCAGGAGGCAGAGACAGGCAAATCTTTTGAGTTCCAATCCAGCTTGGTCAAAGAATTAGTCCCAGGATAGCCAGGACTACACAGAGAAACCCTGTCTCTAAAACCCAAAAACCAAAACAGAAATAGGGTTGGAGAGCCACGTGTGGTTGTGCATTCTTTTAATCCCAGCACTGGAGAAGCAGAAGAAGCAGGCAGATCTCTGTGAGTTTGAAACCAGCTTGTTCTACCTAATAAATGCAGGCCATGTGGGGTTTCATAGTAAGACCCTGTCTCAAATAAAGAGAGGAGGGGGGCAAGGGGCAGGGCTAGAGACAGGAAAGTGATTAAAACTTCGTGTTACATAACAACGAGGACTGGAGTTCAAGTCCCTGCACCCACTTAACAAGCCAATTCTACAAATATCTGTCCCTCCAGCTCTGAGGGACCCAATGCCCTGTCTGGGCTCCAGGTGCTCACAGGCATGCGTACTGCACACACATGGGAACATGCTTACAAAGACATGCACACACACAGTTTAAAAAAACAACAAAACTTGGGAGACAGAGGCAGGTAGACTGCTGGGAATTTGAGGCCAGCCTGGTCTACAGAATGAGTTCCAAGGCTACACAGAGAAACCCTGTCTCAAAGAAAAGAAAACAAAATGAGGAATCAGTAAGAATACTTTCTCCAGGGAGGGAAACCAGGTGGTTGAGACAAGCATTTAAGACAAATATATCACATATGTAATCCTTCTACCTATATATTTTTTTTAAAAATTAATGAAATGTTTTAAATGATATCAATTAACATTTTAAAATGTCAATTTACATCTTCGACCTGGCTATAATCCCAACATTTTGGAGGTAGAAAGAT
The DNA here is from genome assembly GCF_021556685.1 of Rattus norvegicus. Taxonomy (NCBI): domain Eukaryota; kingdom Metazoa; phylum Chordata; class Mammalia; order Rodentia; family Muridae; genus Rattus; species Rattus norvegicus. The sequence continues at coordinate 81,368,196 of NC_141544.1, forward strand.
CACGAGTTCAATGTCATCCTCAGCTACATAGCAAACTCAGGTCAAGCCCAGTTACTTGAGAGCCATTCTCAAATATCTGTCTGTCTGTCTGTCTGTCTGTCTGTCTCTCTCTCTCACTCACACACACACACACACACACACACACACACACACACACACACGTGCGCAATAATGTACATTTTCAGAACTGAGAGAGTATCAGATTATAATGGAGACTAAAGCTGCCGGTGAGACGGTGAGACTCGTAGTGTTCAGGTAAGCAGTTCTATACCTGGCTCTAGCATTCCTGCAAGATTTCCTCCGTCAGATTCCATTAGCTGAGGTCAGAAAGGAGAAAGAGATAAGCCCACAGCACAAGTAAGACCAGCCTTGGAAAGGGGAAAAGCCAACCAAAGCAACTAAAAGAGAAAAGCCAGGCCAACCACCAGCTGAGGCAGGGCAGGGCACTGAGGGGAAACAGACAAAGTACTGTCAGGAAGTCAAGAAAGTGGGGTGCCGGTGCAGCTGGCTAGGGGATAAAAGGGCTGGCTTTCTCAAAGAAGTCAAGAAAGAATTCTAAAAGCATGTGTACTTACAGGGAACTCAGGTGGACGACAGACATAAAAACACTCCTTATTCCTTGGTAGGGACAGTGCAAATGGTCTGAGTTGCCTGAGAAGCAATGAGTGCAAATTGTTTTCCAGAGTAAAGGATTAGATCACTTTTTGTAAATTGTTATTATTTTGTTTTAAGCATCTTTAGACTCTAAACCTGGGGGAGGGGGAAGAAGCTAAGAAGGAGACCACGAGTTTTGAGCACCTAGTATTTGCTCTAATTCTATTTAATTTTTCACTTTAATTCAGAGTGGTTTTCAGAAATTACTACTTTAAGAAGACTGACCTCTGCTTCCTTGAATTTTTCCTTACTTCCTTGAATATCAAAATATCCCCACAAAAAGAATTTTCTTATGGTTCATCTTAAAACATAAGGGGAGAGGGGCTGGAGAGATGGTTCCGTAGTTAAGAACACTGGCTGCTCTTCCAAAGGACCTGGGTTTGGTTCCCAGAGCCCACGTGGCAGCCCACAACTGTCCATGAGTCCAGGTCCAGAGGATCTGATGCCTTCTAGCTTCAGCAGACAATGCACACATGTGCAAACATACAGACATACATGCAGGCAAACATTCATACATATATAAAATAAAATGAAAAAAAATCACAAAGAAGGAGAGATTCACTGACTTCAATCCCCATTTGCCAATTAAAAAGTTACTCACTCTCTCATTTCTGTAGGTTACGCCTGCATATCTCACATACACATATAATTGCATATTAGGTTTTTTTTTTTTGGTGGGGGGGAGTGATACAGGGCTCTCTATGTAGTCCTGACTGTACTGGAACTCACTATGCAGATATGAGGCTGGCCTCAAACTCAGAGATCCTCCTGCCTGCCTCCTGGGTGTCAGGATTAAAAGAGAGTACCACCACACCCAGCCCATATTTGCATATTGTAATACAAACTCCCTTCATATATATGAATAGTATTCATGATAAACATGTATCTTTCACAAAATCTTGGTTCTAACCCCTTCCAAGTTTCACAAGTGCAGTCAAAGAGCTTAAAACAATCCAAAACCAAACCAACCAAACAAAAACCAACTAGAAGTAAACAGGCAGTTACCCAAAATTTCAGTATTCACCAGTGTAGATCCAACATCATAGGATGCCCTAACTCCATCCATTCTTAGAATTATGAGTAGTCATCTCTCCCTACACTTCGCACACATATAATTTAAAAAAAAAACAAAACCAAAATGAAGCTTTTGCTATTTCCCCAAGTCTTCCATTTTGTATTAGTACAAAGTAACGAATATAGAGTTTCTCAAGAGTTATCCAGTTCTACTGTTTGTCTGCCTTTTTACCCTCCCCCCCTTCTCTAAGTCAGAAGCGCCCAAAGGGGTAAGGTCTTCTCTGACTCTTGTTTGTATAATCATTCCTCAAGTGTCGAGTCCAGCATTCGCCTCTGAAAGCGCTGAGTTCCACAGTTTCTGTTCTAACAACCATTCAGGCTTACTTGTAAACAGGCTACAACAGAGGCAAAAAAAAAAAAAAAAAACCAGAAGTGAGTGCAGAAATAAATAGTGCAGAGGAAGGATAAACCCTTGGGCAACAGAGAAAATCCTGGGGTACATTTCTGAATTCTTCAGAGGGCCTCAACAAATAAATACCTGTTGAACGAATTTCTGAAGAAAGTGAACCCTGTTCGTGAAATCGGGGTTCTATCTCCAAGTCAGATTATCAGCCGCTTCGGAAGTGGCCTTCCAACTGGGCTATGCAGACCCCAACACTCTCCGAGCCACCTTAGAACATCACTTTGGAGGGTCATACCTGTACTGCCAGCCTTTTGTACTGCCACCGCGGCTGTTGTTGCTGCTGCTACTGCTGATGACACCCCCACAGCTGCTGTTGCCGCTGTTCTTGTTCGGGGTCACTGCTGTGGCCAAGCCCTCTAGCTTCCCTTCACTCTCGGAGACTTTCATCACTGATGTGGGCTCACCTCCCTGCATCTTAACTCCAAAGTTCATCTGCCCTTCTCGGGCGGGAGAGACCAAGTGCAGAGCTATTTTGTAGGTACTTTTTCCCTTTTTCACTCTCAGCGGGATCTCAGACCTCGGCTAGAGTGGAAACCGACAGTGGTCCAGAAAAAGAGGACACGCATTTCCACTTTGGTTAAAAGTTTTAAAGAGCACAGATAGCCTTCAAATAGATGCCTCTATCAAGCAAGAACAAGGAGGACAAATCACCCCGCCAGAGGGCTCGGTGCCACACTCCGAGGAGCAGCCGGGCGGCGCGGGCGAGGTCGCCGATCCTCCGCCTGGGAACGCGGGGCAAGGACGGGGACCACGGCCCGGGAGCCCCGGAGCCCACGGCCTGACCTCAGGACTCGGGGTCGGGCCAGCCGCGGTGCTTCTTCTCCTCAGCGGGGTCCTCGGGAGTAAAGGCCCGTCCAGCCAGCTCGGCGGTTCCCGCCGCAGCCCCGAACTGAGCCGGAGCGGTCGCGCGCAGCCCGTGGAGGGTCGGGCAGACGCCGCCGGGTGGGACGCGGGCTCCGAGGCCGCTTCAGCTTGGGCCGGAGGCGTAAGGTTCACCACGGGCTCCTCCAAGAGCCCTAGCCCTGGACCCCGGCGGAGTTCACCAGAGTCAACTGCTCCCTGGAGCTTTCTTAGCCCTAAACGTAAAAGCCAGGGCCCCGGCTGCCGCCCCACCCACAGCCGGTCACCCACCCGCCTGATAGCTCTCCCCGCCTTCCTTTCCGGTGTCGCGTGAGCTCATTTCCGCTAGAACTGAAGCGACGGTGCCATCTTTGATTGGGGCAGTCGTGCCCGAAAGGAGGCGGTGACAGGAGTCTCAAGGGAGAAAAGGAGCTGGTGGTGGGAAAGGAGGGAAAAACAAAGGGAATGGAATGGCCTTTCTAAACAGGTCCTATACTCTCTTGTAGAGCCCTATTCCTTCCTTGCCTTTACCGGAACCTAAAAAAACAAGAATTTACAGAACAAAGGGGGACAAAAAACAACTGATCAGTCATTTTGGAACAAAAAACCTAGCATGGTATTGGATGAAGGTAAATCAGTCTGAAAGAAAAGGAAATTAGAGCTCTTGGTGATGCAGGAGAACTTGATATATAAAGGAATTACTAATAAACTTACTTAGGAAATATTAAGTTACGCAAAGTAGAGTTTAGCTAAAAGAAGACAAATTCTTCTAATAGGACTAGAAAAAACAGTAGTTTATAGCCAGGCTTGCTACAAATTTAAGAAAGAAAACTTTTACTAGAATGGAAGTTTAGGGTCTCTAAATAAGTTTCTCATATTGTTTATCCCCTGAGCTTGACCTCAAGTTAAGGCTCCACCCCCATAACAAAAGGAGACAATCTTTACCTACAAGGAGCCATTATGCCCATCAAAGAGCATTCCTCTAAGACACAACTCAGGGGCAATGCATCTGCAACAACCATCTGCAAGGCTTGGCCTGCAGTTAAGTCTTAGTCTAGTCCAAGTGGGCAAGATGAACCTGGGTAACAATTATTTGAAAGAACCACACTGGTGTACTTGAGAAATAACCCTTGTCTTAGGGTTCTCTAGAGTCACAGAACATATGGAATGTCTCTCTATATTAAGGGAATATTGTAATGAGTCTGTAGTCTACTAACCCAACAATGCGCAGCTGTGAACGGGAAGTCCAAGAGCCTAGCAGTTGCTCAGTCCCACCAGGCTGGTTTCAGCTGGTCTTCTGTAGAAGTAGGTTCCAATAGATGTGCTAGCAAGTAAGTGCAAGCAGTCAAAGAAGAAGGAATCTTCCTTCTTCCAATGTCCTTATGTAGATCTCCAGCAGAAGGTGTGGCTTAGATTAAAGGTGTGTACTACCACACCTGATCCTAACACTTGCTTTGTCCCAAGCTGACCTTGAACTCAGAGATCTCTACTTAACCCAGTCTCCAGGGATTAAAGGCATATACTATGTTGCCTGGGCCTAAACTTTTCATGGCCACTATGCCTCAAGATCTCCATGTCAAAATCTAGGTCTGAAACTTGTGTCTTTCAGTCTCAAGATCTGGATCACAGGTGTGCCCTCCATTTCCGGATTGTAGTTCATTCCAGATGTAGTCAGGTTGGCAACCAGGACAGCCATGACAACCCTGGGGATAACTTTACTGTGTAACCGTCCCATTTGCCCAGAATTGCAGTCTCCTATTTCCATTTAAGTTGTTCAAGGTGTAACCCAAAAAGAACGTAGGGATGATGGCCTATGTGGAATGCATAGGTATGTATCAGCCAATAGTGCCTTCTATTCAAGACTCTCCTCTTTACAGAAGGCAGAGTTGGATTACTATTAAAGAACATTGTGGGCTGGAGAGATGGCTCAGCGGCTAAGAGCACTGACTGCTCTTCTAGAGGTCCTGAGTTCAAATCCCAGCAACCACATGGTGGCTCACAACCATCTGTAATGGGATCTGATGTCCTCTTCTGGTGTGTCTGAAGACAGCTACAGTGTACTTATATATAATAAATAAATAAATAAATCTAAAGAACATTGTTCTTGGTCTTATATGGCGTCAAGGGAACCAACTGCATGAAGTTCTCTGCCTGCATAGTCCTGGGTCTGATGGTTATCATGAGTGAGTGATGTCACTGGGTTCTGGTTATCAGGTACAGCCTTGGGTGTAGTGGGGGTTCTTGTCTAAAAGGCGTGTTTTACTAAGTTCATCACACTGGACGATATGGAAGTAACCGCCACAAATAAAAATAAAAATAAATAAAAGGACTTTGGTTGGGGAGGAAACCTAATCAGTGAGATGCAATGGAGAACCTGACTTAAAGAAGGAAAACATTTATAAAGGGATGTCTCACAAAATAACATTTGAAATGATGGAAGATGTTAAATCTCAGCCAGTGCCCGGACAGAACACACCCAGACAACATGGTTCCACATGGAGAGGTTTAATGAGAGGAAGAGGAGAGGAGAGAAAGGCCTGCCATGGGCACGTGGGGGTGGGGGGGGGGGGGAAGGGGGCAAGAACAGCAAAGAACAGAGTAAGCGGGGGGGGGGGGGGGGAAGGGGAGCAAGAGAGAGAAGTTGGGGCAAGAAGCCCCTTTTATAGTGTCAGGCACAGCTGGCTGTTGCCAGGCAACTGTGGGGCGGAGCACCTGGCTGTTCCCAGGTAGCTGTGGGGGTGGAGCTTAGACAGAATACCAACAGAAGACAAGGATGTTAAAGGATGAACATCTGTACTTACTCCATGAAGTGGGCACCTGGAAGCCTAGAGCAGGACATGGAAAGTGGTATGGAGTGAGGGTGGAGAAAGGCAGGAAATTTGGATCTTACTGTACATTCAATGCTGTTAGAAACAAAGAGAAAGGGCAAGCAAGCTGGGGAGAGGAGGGAACACAACATCACCATTCTGAGGGAGAGACAGCCCCACAGCTGGAGAGAGGTGAGAGCCCCACAGCTGGAGAGAGGTGAGTGGCAGCCTCATAGCCAGGGTGTGTGTGTGTGCCTCAGTAGTGTGAGCCTCAATAGTTGGGACAAGGTTTGACTGGGCCCAAAAGAGACGAGCAGTAGTGGAGAGAGATAGATGATCTTGCCACAGACTTCATGGTAGAACCCTGTAGGGGGAAAGAAAGCCTTCAGAGGTCCGGGGAGGAGCTGTGTTAGGAGAGGAGAGAGCTCCCACATCATGGGGTCCTGAAGGGAAACCTTCAAACTCCAGAACAAAGGAGGTTTCCGGACTTTTCTATGGGTGGCAGGAAAAAAAGAAAAGGAAAAAAAATAAAAAATAAAAATAAAGGGATGAGTTGACAGTAGATGAAGGACGCTCAGTAAGTCTGCTGTTTAAATTGTTCACTCTGGTGATGGAGTTCTGTCGGCGCTTGCCTAACAAGCCCTGGGTTGTACCCTCAGCACCACACAAGCCAGGTATGGTGGCAACCCCTGTAAACCCAGAACTTGGGAGGCGGAGACAAGAGAACCGGTTATCCTTAGCCACATAGTGAGTCTGAGGCTAGACCGGGATACATGAGACCTTGGTTGTTAGAAAAGTAAACTCTAAGTGTAGAGAGAGTTGGTTTTAATGAATGAGAAAGGCAGACTGGTTATTAATAGCAGGCAATTACACAGAAGTGGGTCATAAATGATGGTGGAGTCACAGCGGGTGTGATGAAGCACATGTCAACCCAGGATTGAGGGATAACATGGGTTGTACTGTGGCAAGAGTCAGGGACTGGCTCCAGGTAGCCAAACCCACCATGGAGTTCAGTTACTAAGAAAACCGGTACAGGCTCGGAGAGGGCAATTCAAAGGTCGCTACATTGTTTTGTGTAAGAAACTCACCAGGGTAAGTTATGATGAGACCCTTACAGAATCAGAACCAGGGAAACCGTTGGCATGGATTTGTTCTGCTGTGATACTAGGGATGGGACCCAGGACCTCAGACATGCTAAGCAAGTGCTTTACAATCCAGCTATTTCCTCAGCCCTGTTTTTCTTTTCTTTTTTTTTCCAGAGCTGAGGACCGAACCCAGGAACCCAGGAACTTGAGCTTCCTAGGCAAGGGCTCTACCACTGAGTTAAATCCCCAACCCCCTGTTGTTCTTTTTATTTTACGACGGGGGTCTTAAGTTGCCAAGGCTAACCTTGAACTTGTGATTTCTGGCCTCGGCATCCCCCCATAGCTGGGATTACAAGCCTCCAACCACCAGGCCCAGCTAGATATTTGTCTTATTTGTTGTTGAATATTAGGGTCTAAATCCGACCTTCGCTCAGTGTCCACAGAGAGGGGAAACTATGATTTGAAACCTTCAGAGGGATGCCTGATCCAGGGAGGTTGGGGTAAGTCCATAGCAATTCCGCTGGCCAGTAGATATGAGTCTCCTTTTCTGGGAGAAGCTTCATAGTGGCTCAAAGAGATGAAACTGACATGAGCTGGCTCATGTGGCTTTGGGCAAGGAATCTAATAAACTTCTTTGTATCTGTATTTCCTCATCTATCCAGTAGTAACATCTCTGTGAAGGACTGAATTGTGTCTTCATCCCCACAGAATGTTGAAGCCCTAACTCTCCCTTCTGTGAGGTGGTATTTGGAGGCAGGACCTTTGAAAGATGATTACAGCTAAATCAGGGGGTGTAGACAGTTGTCCTTGTCATAGGCGTTACTGTGTAGGAGCAAGACCTCCTCCCATGGAGAGGAGGGAGAAAACAGTTATCTGTACGCTAGCACTAGCGAAAGAGCTCACACCAGAAAGCAAGCACACACTGTCCCTTCGTCCTAGAACTTGCACCCTCCCGAGCTGTGAGAAAAACCCTTCCTGTCCTCTGAACCCTCCAGCCACATCCTGTATTTCTGCAGGTCAGCTCTGTCAACACACTGAACCTATTAAAGAAGGTTTTGTCCCTCAAAGGAAGTGTAGCTTTCTAGCCATGTTCTGACTTTACAACTAGACCTGCCTGGATGTCTCTGTAGGTGCAGAATCCTAATAGCAACCCAGCCTGTGTGGTTGGTGAACATGCAGGGACATGGTCACCTCAGCTTCAAGGTCACCCATCTTTTCTCACAGGCTTCCCCCGCCACTCTTCAGTATTATAATTATAATAAAATATTTATTCATTCAGTGTGAGAGAGAGAGAGAGAGAGAGAGAGAGAGAAAGAGAGAGAGAGAGAGAGAAGGACAATTCGCAGGAATCAGTTTCTTCTTCTGCCATGTGGCTTCTGGTCCTCTCTGGCCCCTTTCCTTGCCATTCTTCAAAAAGTACTTTTTTTTAAAGATATATTTTTTAGATTTATTTATTATATATACAGTGTTCTGCCTGCATGCATGTCTGATCCCATTACAGATGGTTGTGAGCCACCGTGTGGTTGCTGGGAATTGAACTCAGCACCTCTGGAAAAGCACAGTGCTCTTAACCGCTGAGCCATCTCTCCAGCCCTAAAGTGCTCATTCTTACTCTTTTCTATCTATTGCCTTGATTTGTTTTGTTTCTCCAGTGGTGTATGTCTGTGTGTGTGTTTTCAAATGTGTGTGCATGTGTGTATGTGTGTCCATATGCATGTGTGCGCATGCGCCATGTGTGTGCACTGTGTGTGTGTGCATGTGTGTGTGCACCTGCGGGTGTGTATGTGTGCACTTGTGTGTATGCACTTGTGTGTGTGCACCTGTGCGTGTGTATATACTTGTGTGTGTGCGCATGTGTGTATGTGTATGTTTATAGCATGTGTAAGCTTATGGGACTGGAGACTGGGACCAGAACCTGTGCATTCAAGTCAAGTGCTGTACTACTGAGCAACACCTCCAGTATTTTTATTTTCTTTATGGCAATCTAGTATCATGTGCTTGTCTAGTCAATGTGAAGCCTAGAATTCAATCCCAACACCAGAAGGAAAAATAAATAAATAAAACTATGCACTTAGGCCTCAGGCTGCAAACACCGTGGCACTGCCCCTTGCTGTGTGCGATTTGAGCAAACTATTTTGGCAAGTTCCTTGGTTTCCTCATCTGAGAACGTAGGAAGACTTGTACAAAGTGCTTAGTACAGGACTTAGGGAAGAAGGTGACTCCATGGGTAAGAGCGCCTGATGCTTTTGCTGAGTTGCTGAGCAATTCCTTTCCCCGCCCACAAGATCAGATGCTCAAAATTGCCTGAGACTCCAGCTTTAGGGGGACCAACACCCATATCTGGTCTCTCAGGGTACCCTGCCACACATTTACACAGACGGACAGTATGTTAGTTTACTTCCTATGCTATGAACCGTGAACAAAAGCAGCTTGGGGAGGAAAGGGTTATCTCAGTTACACATCCTCCATCACTGAGGGGAGACAGGCTATGAAATAGTCAGGAACCTAGAAGCAGACACTGAAGCAGAGGCCCTGGAGGGACCTTTCTTACTGGCTGGCTCCTCATGGCTTGCTAATACACCCCAGGACCAGCTGCCTAGGGATGACACCACCCACAGTGGGCTTCCCTACATGAATCATAATTAAAATGCCTTCACAGTCTTGCCTACAGGCCACACTGATAGAAGCATTTACTCATTTGAGGTGCCCTCTTCCTATGTGATTCTAGCTTGTGCCAAGTTCTCACACACACACACACACACACACACACACACACAAATCTGACCACCATAGACACACATACCTAAAAATAAAATCCTTGGGGTTGGGGATTTAGCTCAGTGGTAGAGCGCTTGCCTAGGAAGCGCAAGGCCCTGGGTTCGGTCCCCAGCTCCGAAAAAAAGAACCAAAAAATAAAATAAAATAAAATCCTTCTTAAATGCTTCTTCTACCTTTCTTCCAGCTGAGATGCAGGGATGGAAGGGTGGCTTGTTTCCTGGAAGCACAAGAACACCTGCTTTCTCTGTGAGCTTTAAACTGTGATAGCATGAAATCTGGGGTGAACATGAAAGGCTACAGAGAAACTGTGGCTGAAAGGCAGGCTCATGGGGGGAGGGGGATGTTTGCCCGGAAACCGGGAAAGGGAATAACACTCGAAATGTATATAAGAAATACTCAAGTTAATAAAAAAAAAAAAAAAAAAGAAAGGCAGGCTCAGAGGGTTTGGGAAGCAATAAGGATCTCATAAACCGAAGGCGGTATCGAGGCTGGGTTGTGGGAGTGGGGAGCAGTAATCTGAGAAAGGAGCAAGGGAGGGAACATCGCATTCACGTGTTCACATTCACAACGATGTACTATCTTAGTAAAAGAACTGCAATTCATCCGGAACCCACCTTCTACCACTCCCTGTCCGTGTAGGCAGAAACTCCTTAGCAATTCTCCACCCCGGGAGGGGTGATTCCCCTGTTGGGCTCCAAGAGAACAGCCTAGCCCGGTAAGAACCTCTGCCGAGCTCAAAGCTCGCAGTCCCCGAGTTAAAGAAACAGAGGCGGCTGGGTACTTGTGTTTAGGAGGGGAAAGGAAGGCGGGAGCTTGAAAAGGAACTGCTGCTGTGCTCCCATTTGGGGGAAATGAGATGTTCTCTTGCAGGGACTGTATCTCTGCCCCTGCTGGATGCCGGTCAAACTAAAAATACCGCCCTGCACACCCAGTAGTCAGCAACACTAGTTTTCCAAAGCTGGAGTAAAAAAGGGCAACAAAGCTCTACCGGGTCCCCGGTCTATTTTTAGACTCTTTTGGCTAGTGATACAGGTAGTATTTGCTCGCAGAAGCCCACACAAATGACTGAGCCTGAAGTCACATGACTTTTCTGTGGGTAAGTGTCAAATGCCAGGGGTTACCTTGGGAAAGCAGAGACAGGAAAAGCAGCTGCTGCTCATTAGTGTGAAGTCAGGGCGAGGGTGAGGGGTGGGGTGGAATTCTGGGCACACTTGTGGATCAACCTCCAAGACAGCATTCGAAGTTATTGTTTCCATGAAGTGAGTCAGATGGTTGGAGAGTGCTGGTTTATTTAGGAAGATGTGTGCCCAGATCCCTCGTAAGGAGAGCTCATAGGCTCACAGAAAGAAAATAGGGCAGGTCTTTTATTTGTTCTCTGCAGGATAAGAGGTGGCAGCTGATTTTAAAACGTTCTTGCAGTGATTAGATGTATTTGAAACAGTTTATTTTTTAAAAATATTTTACTAAAATATTCGAATAATCATTTTATTAAAGATTTTATAAGCACGTTTTTATTTAAAATAATTCAATAAACGTTTAATAAGCATTAAATATTTTTTAAAATATTAAAAGATTTTTAATAAAAATCAAAGCGAAAGTGGTTTCATTATTGTTTAATGCTTAGAGAATAGGCAAGACTTCACAAGAGAGATAGAAAAATGAGCCTACGGACTGGAGAGATGGCTCAGTGGTTAAGAGCACTGACTGTTCTTCCAGAGGTCCTGAGTTCAATTCCCAGCATCCACATAGTGGCTCACAACCATCTGTAATGGGGTCTGATGCCCTCTTCTGGTGTGTCTGAAGACAGCTACGGTGTACTTATATATAATAAATAAATCTTTAAAAAAGAAAAAAAGAAAACTGAGCCTACAAAGTCCTTGGAGGCCAGGGGTCTTAGTCAGTGTTTTATTGCTGTGACAAAACACCATAACCAAGAAGCAAGTTGGAGAGGAAAGGTATTATTAACTTACATTTCCAGATCATTGGCGGAAGTCAAGACAGGAACTCAAGCAGGGCTGGATCGCACAGGCAGGAGCGCATGCAGAGGCCATGGAGGAGAACTGCTCACTCTATTGCTCCCGTGGCCTGCTCATCTTGCTTCCTCATGGAACCCAGAATCACCAGCTCAGAGATGGCCCCACCGACGGTGGGCTGGGCCCTCCCCCTACATCATCAGTAGTTAAGAAAATGCCCTACAGCTGGATCTCACAGAGGCATTTTCTTTCTTTTTTTTTTTTTTTTCCGGAGCTGGGGACCGAACCCAGGGCCTTGCGCTTGCTAGGCAAGCACTCTACCACTGAGCTAAATCCCCAACCCCACAGAGGCATTTTCTTAACTGAGGCTTATTCCTCTCTGTGTCAAATTGGCACACAAAAGCAGCCAGTACGCCGGCTATGGGTGTCTAAAGCCTGTGATCCCAACACACCTTAGTTTGAGGCCAGCCTGAGTTACAAAGTGAGACCTTGCATCAAAACAAACACTTTGATAAGGCAGATCAGGAGTTAACCTTCCATGGAACAGCCTCTCCCTTCCCGCCCCTGCCCAGGCTGTGAGCACATGTGCCATGTGAACCCCTACATGTAGGCTGACACAGCGGACCTCTGTAAGAGCTGTGGCCTGGTGTCTTCCCACAGCAGGTCAGAACTCTGAAGGTCATTGTCTCTCAACTGAATGTTATTCTCTGGCATGGCTCATGGGGGAGGCTGCTTTGTCCCAGACACCAATTGTGTGGTGGTATTTATGATACATTCACTCAGGGCCAGAGGATCAAGCTATGGACTCCCCATCACATCAGCCATAGCCCTCCACGACCATAGTTTTCTCAATACCAGAATGGCTGTGCTGGTTTGAGTAAGAATGACTCCCTAGGTTCATATATTTGAACGTTTGGTCCCCCTGTTGATGGAACTATTTGGGAAGGATTCAAGGGTGTGACCTTGGGCTGGAGAGATGGCTCAGAGGTTAAGAGCACTGGCTGCTCTTCCAGAGGTCCTGAGTTCAATTCCCAGCAACCACATGGTGGCTCACAACCATCTTCAATGGGATCTGGTGCCCTCTTCTGGTGTGTCTGAAGAGAGCGAAAGTGTGCCCACATAAAAATAAAAAAATAAAAATAAAAAAAAAATTAAAGGCAAGGGTGTGACCTTGTTGAAGGAGGCGTGTCATTGGGTGTGGGCTCTGAGGTTTGTGGATCGAGAAGTGAGCTCTCAGCTCTTCTCTATACCAGGCCCTTGCTTTTGCCATCATGGACTCTAACCATCTGAAACTGTAAGCCCCAATTAAATACTTTTTTTTCTATTGCTATGATAAGACATCATGGCCAAGGGAACTTATAAAAGTAACTAAGGTACAAGGAGACGAGAGGAAGATGAGCATGGGGGTGCAAGCCTTTAACCCCAGCACTTGACCGGTAGAGGCAAGCCTTGGCTATACAGCAAGCTCAAAGCCAGTCAGGGTTACATGGGACTCTGTGAGAGGGGGTAGAGGGAGAGAGAGAGGGAAGGGGAGGGAGGGAGGAGTGGAGAAAGGGAGATAGAGAATGAGAGAGAGAGAGAGGGAGAGAGAGAGGGAGAGAGAGAGAGAGAGAGAGAGAGAGAGAGAAATTTTCATAGAAAAGCAGTCTACTTTTCATCCAGAGGGAAGCCAGAAAATAGCTAAGTTTGTCAGATCAGGATCCACAGGGAGGATATCAAATGATTAATGATGCCAGAGGCAACTTTCTATGACAAGAAAATTGTAAAATATGACAGACTTGGTGACATACATAGTAAGAAAGAGATAAGATTACCCAGTAAAATGGGAATAAAATTATACCAGATTATCCAGAGGTTACCTACATGAAGCCCACAGAGAGAGAGAGAGAGAGAGAGAGAGAGAGAGAGAGAGAGAGAGAGGGAGAGGGGTGAGTTTTCTCTTCTAGGGGAGGCTAGGTACCATTTCTCCACTTCTTACAGGTATTATAGGATTTTGGAGGATCTTCTGAACTAAAAAGAGGAAATATGGGCTCAGATTGTCAAAATCATAAAAGCTATTTCTTGTTCTCTGAAAACTTATGGAGGCTGGAGAGATGGCTCAGTGGTTAAGAGCCCTGACTGCTCTTCCAGAAGTCCTGGGTTCAATTCCCAGCAACCACATGGTGGCTCACAACCATCTGTAAAGAGATCCGATGCCCTCTTCTGGTGTATCTGAAGATAGCTACAGTGTACTTATATATAATAAATGAATAAATCTTTAAAAAAAAAGAAGAAGAAAGAAAACATGCTTCAGTCATCAACCAAATGTTTAAATAAAATTAAAAAACGTATTTATTTTTAGACATATGGGTATTTTACTTGTTTATATATATGTATTTGCACCACGTATGTGGCTAGTGCCACCAGAGGCCAGAAGGGGTCGTTGGATCCCTTGAACCTGGAGTGATGGGTGATTGGGAGCCACCATGTGGGTGCTGGGAATTGAACCCAGGTCCTGTGCAAGAGCAACAGGTGCTCTTAATTGCTGAGCCTTCTCTCCGGCCCCATGAATGGATGTTTACGGATTAAATGGCAAACAATTTGCTATGTCCAAAGGATGTAGTCATAAGCTAGACATTGTCCCTGCCTTCTGATTTGAGGGACAGAATAGGGAAGCCAGGCGTTAAATTAAAAAAAAAATCTAATGAGAGAGCTACAGATATGATTCTATGATATAACACCCACTAGCATGCATACGGCCCAAGTTTAATCCATAACACAGCAAGAAGTAAACAAAGGAAAGTGTGAGAGAGACAGGTCTAGAGACAGGGCATGCCAGGTCTGTGTCTTCCTCAGTTGCTCCCCACTTTATTTCCCAGAACTGCCTTGCTCACTGAGCTGGCTAGAATGGCTGGCAGTAAGCTCTGGGAACCGTCCTGTCTCTGCCTTCCCAGGGCATGATTACAAATGTGAGCTGCCATGCCCAGGCTTTAAATGGATTCTAGGAGTCTGTCTAAACTCAAGTCCTTCAGCTCGACTGAGCTGTCCCAGCCCCAGAGATACAGTTTCAGGAGACTTATACCTTTACTGTTGTTTCTTCTTCTTCTTCTTTTTTTTTTTTTTTTTTTTAAGATTTATTTATTTATTATATATAAGTACACTGTAGCTGTCTTCAGATACACCAGAAGAGGGCATCAGATCTCTTTACAGATGGTTGTGAGCCACCATGTGGTTGCTGGGAATTGAACTCATGACCTCTGGAAGAGCAGTCGGGTGCTCTTAACCACTGAGCCATCTCTCCAGCCCACTGTTGTTTCTTCTTAAACATACTTTTAGCTTAATCAGAAATCTAAAAAATAGGGGCTGGGGATTTAGCTCAGTGGTAGAGCGCTTACCTAGGAAGCGCAAGGTCCTGGGTTCCGTCCCCAGCTCCGAAAAAAAAGAAAAAAAATCTAAAAAATAATAAATACAATTTAAAAATCAGTGCATTAGTATTTTATTTAATAAATCTTCCAAAAAGAACCAAATAAATAAATAAATAAATCTTCCTAAGTGGAAATGCAACTTTAAATTGTAAATTTAAAATAAATGGTGTTTTGGCGGTGGTGGTTTTTTTTTTTTTTTTTTCCGGAGCTGGGGACCAAACCCAGGGCCTTGTGCTTCCTAGGCAAGTGTTCTACCACTGAGCTAAATCCCCAACCCCCGGTTTTTTTTTTTTTTTTTTAAACAGGCATGCCAGGTCAAAAAAAACCAAACCTTCTCCTAAATGCAAATGGTGACTTTTAATCATTCGAAGCAAAAGAATGAGTTACAGGATGGGATTTGAGTCACTTAATGTAGAAAAACACTTGGCGGATGGAAAGACGGCCCGGCGGTTAAGAGCATGTACTGCTCTTGCAGAGGATCCAGGCTTGATTCCCGGCACCCACCTCAGGTGGCTCCTAAGCGCTCATCACTCCAACTCCAGGGGATTCACTGCCCTCTTCTGGCCTCTGCAGGTACTAGCACTTACTGACATAGACACAATCCCACCATTAAAAATCAAATAAAATGATTTTTAAAAAGAAAAATGTTAGCAGAGCTAGATTCTTCCTGGCCCATATATGTGGGACCATGAAAGGTAGCGTGGTCCCAGGTGAGTTAAGACTAAAAGCCCTGAAGGGACGGTAGGAGCTTTGCCTGTTCCTGAGGAACCAAGCCCCTGTCACTAGCCACAGCCCACCCACCCCACCTCAATAAATTTGTAAGGGCAACGCCCCAAGCCCCTCCACAGGTAGAGGACATGACCACAGGTCATGTAGGCTCAAGACAGATCTCCATTATAATGAGGTACCTAAAGACCCAGAGCTTATTGGCTCAGCCAATAAGCCTTCCTTCCCAGACACTCTACCCTGCAAACAGTATTTAATCCCAGGTCCACCCTAAGAAGTGGAGTATGGTTTTACACATCCACTTTTTGACAGGACAATAAATACCTTAAAACCATGGACTGTCTTTTTTTATCAGGATCCACCATGGGAAAGCCACTGAGAAGGGCTTTGCCTACAGAGCCACCATCTAATCTCCCGTAGAAGGCCTCTCTGTGCTCCCAGCCATGACAACCATCAAGCCCAAGCGTACAGCCATCAAGGCAAGGAACTCTCCTCACAGGACCAGCTGGAGTTCCCCTCTTCCCTGCTTCTCCCCCTTGGCCCTGGGCTAGATCCAGCCTGTGGGCCCCCTACTCCATTCTCAGCTCTTCTGTGGCATCCTGTGGTACCTGGATGTCCAAGAGCCTGAGAATCAGATGGCCCCAGCCTCCTTGTAAGCTGGTGGACCCTGAGCCAGCTCTAGCTGTCCCACACCTCCCACTGTGCTTTCCTACCCCTGGAGAGGTGTCCAGGGACTTTCCTATGGCCTGACACCCGCCCCTCGACAGTGTGGGGTAAGCCCAGTCAACTCTCTTGTCCTGCCTTCTCCTGTGGTAGAGCAGACGTGGGACCCACAACCCTACACATATATGCCTTTATTTTGATTTTGGTTCTTGACTTTAATTTTCTTTTCATGAAGCTGGATTCCATGTCTGGTCCTGAAAGCCATAGGATACACAGACATGCTTCCGGCAAGAAAATCTTCCTGAGACTGCAGTAAGAGAGTTGAGTGGTGATCTTATCTTTGCTATTCCAAATTCCCAGGCTCCATGTGGTTAGAAAGAAGTGGGTGGGTTCTCTCTTTCTTCTTCCCTTAACATTGCTACAGACTCTGAAGTAGAACTGGGTAATTAGTCTTCAGCAGAGTAAAAGCTTGTTGGATACAATGGAATGGCATAGAGTGGAATGAAGAATCCTTCCTTCCTTCCTTCCTCCCTTCCTTTTTTCCTCCCTCCCTTCCTCCCTCCCTCGTTGCCCTCCCTCCCTTCCTTCCTCCCTCCCTTCCTTTGAGATAGCTTTAATATAGCAGTTAGGTTCACCTTACAAACTTTAGCTAAAATTCAGCACCTACCCACTCCAGCTCTTCCAGGCCACTCCTGATGTTTTAGATTTGTTTTTTAAATTCTGAAAATAATTTTTTAAAAAATGTATGTGTATAACTGGGTGATGGTTTGTCTATGCTTGGCCCAGGAAGTGTCACTGTTTGGAGGTGTGGCACTGTTGGAGTAGGTGTGTCACTGTGTGTGTGGGCTTTAAGACCCTCATCCTAGCTGCCTGGAAGTCAGTGTTCTGCTAGCAGCCTTCAGATGAAGATGTAGAACTCTCAGCTCCTCCTGCACCATGCCTGCCTGGATGCTGCCATGTTCCTGCCTTGATGATAATGGACTGAACCTCTGAACCTGCAAGCCAGCCCCAGTTAAATGTTGTCCTTATAAGAGTTGCCTTGGTCATGGCGTCTGCTCACAGCGGTAAACCCTGACTAAGGCAGTGTTTTCCTTGCATGTATTGATAATGTACCACAGGCAGACCTGGTGCCCATGAAGGCCAAAAGAAGGCATTAGATCCCCTAGACCTGGGATGGTTGTGAACTACCATGCAGATGTTGGGAATTGAACCCAGGCAGTCCTCAAAAACAGTGTTTCAAGGTAAGCCCACCAGAGACCACCACACAGACTCTCTTACGGAGGGCTGGTGGCTGGCTGCACGGGGGACCTGCTCAAATCATGCAGCCCCGAATCTTACAGCCTTTTGCTTTTTATGCCCAAGACCACATCAGTTAGCCAGAAGCAGAACTACAGGAGACATTTAAGGACTTTCCTGGAACTGTGGACTACGTCTTTAAAGGACTGGGTCTCCGTTCCCACTTAGGCAGGTGTTGGGCCTACACCCTGGGTTTCAAGGTCAGAATGGAGCCTCTAATGTGACAGCAGTTGTGCTAAGGTCTGGGGGCTGTGACAACAGCAAATGCTCTAACCATTGAGCCACCCCTCCGGCCCTAGGTTTTAGACTTTAAATCGCCATCGTGTCATGTCTTCATATATTCCCGGAAGATACCAGAGGTAGGTACCTCATGGAGACCACAGCCCAGGAAGTCAGCCCGTCTCAGAGAACAGAGCCTGTGCCCTTGGTCCTGCATGGTATCTGATTGAATTTGCTTCTGACCCTGGGGGACTTCAAACTCTGTCCCTGCTGGCTTTGGCAATCCAAGCAAATGCAGTTCTCTGTCTGCATGCCAGGCAGCTAATAGCTAGAGCAGATTGGTTGCCCGAGGACAAATTCAGCTAGCCCTCTGATTTCCAGTCTCCAGTCTTTCCCAGGTTGAGCCCACCACCCGCTGGCAACCTTTCTCATCCTTATCACACCCCAGGTCCCTAGCCTTTATGTCAGAGGAAAAAAAGTGGAGTCAGTTTTTCCAGCAAAATAAAGCACAAAAGAAATTTTAGCCTCACCTAGTGAGCCGTCCCTCATGACCTGCTGAAGTAATATTTGTGGCCTTTTTAGTTGATAAGAATCACCGACACAATTGCTGAATGGGGTCAGGTAAAGGGGTACCGAAGGCATGATGGACTGGTAGATAAGGGAAGCAATGCCTCATGGGAAGAGAAGAGCACCCAGCCTCCTGCACGTGATGCCAGGAAAGTTCTAGCATAGTCCAGGCTCACGCATTTGGAGGGTGTGAACTAGGGCTTAGCCAGAAAGCCCTATGCTGTTCAGTGTTCTTCATTGTTATCCTTCTTTCTAAACCAAATATTGTGGGAGCCCAAACCAAGCATGTTGGCGACAAGATCCCATGGTACTCGTACAGAATCACTAATCACAAATCCATTTGCTTTGTTTTTGAGATGGAAGGGGGTGGGGTGTTTTTTATTTGGTTTGGTGTTTTCATTTTTTTGTGACAGGGTCTCATGTACACTAGACTGGACTTCTTTCTGATCCTAAATATGACCCCCTGCCCCCGTGGTATTACTATATTATTACTATATTATACAATGTAGGATGATGTCATCACGCAGGGAAAGGCAGGTACAAGATAGAACAAAGCCTGTCATTGGACGAGAAGGAAAGATGGGCGGGAGAAAAGTTTTAGAGAGAGGAGGAGGCTGGAGCGAGGGGTAAGAAGGGTGAGAGGAAGCAGCAGAGAGAACATGGAGGTGGAAGCTAAGATTCCACTCTTAACTGATTTAACTGAATTTAAGAGTGTGGTGACCAAAAACAATGACTTTATGAAATTCATAGGCAAATGGTTGGAACTGGAAAATATCATCCTGAGTGAGGTAACCCAATCACAGAAAAACACTCATGGTATGCACTCATTGATAAGTGGCTATTAGCCCAAATGCTTGAATTACCCTAGATGCCTAGAACAAATGAAACTCAAGACGGATGATCAAAATGTGAATGCTTCACTCCTTTTTTTTTTCTTTTTTTCTTTTTTTTCCGGAGCTGGGGACCGAACCCAGGGCCTTGCGCTCGCTAGGCAAGCGCTCTACCACTGAGCTAAATCCCCAACCCCTCACTCACTCCTTCTTTAAAAGGGGAACAAGAATACCCTTGGCAGGGAATAGAGAGGCAAAGATTAAAACAGAGGCAGAAGGAACACCCATTCAGAGCCTGCCCCACATGTGGCCCATACATATACAGCCATCCAATTAGACAAGATGGATGAAGCAAAGAAGTGCAGGCTGACAGGAGCCGGATGTAGATCGCTCCTGAGAGACACAGCCAGAATACAGCAAATACAGAGGCGAATGCCAGCAGCAAACCACTGAACTGAGAACGGGACCCCCGTTGAAGGAATCAGAGAAAGAACTGGAAGAGCTTGAAGGGGCTCGAGACCCCATATGTACAACAATGCCAAGCAACCAGAGCTTCCAGGGACTAAGCCACTACCCAAAGACTATACATGGACTGACCCTGGACTCTGACCTCATAGGTAGCATTGAATATCCTAGTAAGATCACCAGTGTAAGGGGACGCCCTGGGTCCTGCTAAGACTGAACCCCCAGTGAACTAGATTGTTGGGGGGAGGGCGGCAATGGGGGGGAATGGGGAGGGGAACACCCATAAAGAAGGGGAGGGGGAGGGGTTAGGGGGATGTTTGCCCAGAAACCGGGAAAGGGAATAACACTCGAAATGTAAATAAGAAATACTCAAGTTAATAAAAAAAAAAGTGTGGTGACTGGGGACATGTGTATATCTGGCATGGTGGCAACCTGCCTTGGGAACTAGATGGGTGGAAAGATTGTTGCCAGGCTCAGAGAGAAGCCATCGGCAGTGTGATGTGGAATGGAGCAGAGCAGGTGAGATTCTTCGCTGACTGAGATGAAGACATCTACCAGATACCTTGGGGCACCACGGTACGGATCTAGTGCGGGGTAAAAGACAGCATTTCTTTTTTATAGTTTTACAGCAACAATACAATCCTCCCTCAGCCTGCCAAAAAGCTGGGGTAGCAGGTGTGCGATATGTGCAACTATGTCAGATTTTAATTTTGAAAATCCCAAGCATCTGTACAACGGAATATGGTTCTCTCCACCCTCTAGTCCCACTTCTAGCTCTCCCCATTTCTTCCCCAATATGTTCTTCCTTTTTTTCTTTTTCTTTTTTCCGGAGCTGAGGACCGAATCCAGGGCCTTGTGTTTGCTAGGCAAGAGCTCTACCACTGAGCTAAATCCCCAACCCCTTCTAAATTCATGTCCTTTTTGATTGTTCACTAAGTCCAGTCAGAGCCGTTCCTCTATCCATTTAGACCTTATCTCAAGTAGCCCAGGATAGCCCTGACCTCATGCGGTGGAGGACGACTTTCAACTTCTCATTCCCCTGCCTCTACCTCCCAAGCACTGGTGTTGCAGGCATGAAACATCATCTACGCTTTATTACACTCAGTTCCTATCATCAACCTGCAGTTAGGGAGAAGATACCATATTTTAGTTTTTTAACAAAATATCAGCACATATCTTAGTGGCGTCTTTTTATTTGGGAATTTCAAGAACTTTTTCTTTTTAAATCTTTTAAGTGTTAGGCAAGCATTCTTGGCAAGCACTCGACCCTCAGCCACGCCCCTCATCCTGGAAAAGGGTTTTATAAATACAACCTTTTCATTGCTATTTTACCATGCGTATGTGCGGCCAAAGGACAGTGAAAATGTAGCATAAAATTTGCCATCCTTATTATAACAAGGCACTAGAGAGACTGGGTGGTTTCCATAGCAACCGGTTGCTGTGTTTCCATCAGCTCGAGTCAAAGATGGTAGGGGGTTGGTTTCTTTGAAGGACGCTCTTTGTACTAATTACCTGCCTGCCTTGGTGTTGTGACAAAATACCAACAAAGCAACTTAAGAAAGGGTTCCCTTTGGGTCCCAATTCCAAGGTACTGAGCATCCTCAATTTTAGGGTTGGAGTTGTGACTCAGTGGTCCAGCATGTGTCTAGCAGACACAAGGCCCTGAGCTCAATCCTTAGCAAGCCGTTCCAAGAAATTCAGGACCCCAAAGTCTTCACTTCCCTCAACCCCTCTCTCTTTATATTTGGGGGTGGGATACATTCTTGTTGACCCAAGATCTCGTGTAGCCTTAGCTCGAAACTACTGAGTAGCAGAGGTCACCCTTGACTTCCTTGATCTTTCTTCCTCCCAGGTGCCCAGACTACAGGCGTGTGTCACCACATCCAGGAAACTATTCCCTTTACAACGTGGCTTCAAGCAAGCATTGTTTTGTTTCAAAAACATCAGGAAAGGGCTGGAGAGGTGGCTCAGTGGTTAAGAGCTTCCAGAGGTCCTTCCAGAGGTCCTGAGTTCAACTCCCAGCAACCACATGGTGGCTCACAACCATCTGTAATGAGATCTGGTGCCCTCTTCTGGTGTGTCTGAAGACAGCTGCAGGGTACTTATATAGAATAAATAAATAAATCTTTAAAAATAATCAGGAAAACCAAACCTGTGACTTCAAGTCCCCTCACTGTACACACTTTTATATTTGCTGTCTTATGTGTCTTGAACAGGAAACAGACTGACAGATGTGGACAGAGTGTGAAATACATCAGCCCATGAACCTCCCTGACTGTCAACGTCAAGCACTTGTAAACACAGTTTATAACCATCACAGTCCATCTCTCTGTGTTCCAATGCTAAGCACGTCTTTAATCCGTTGTGGGTGTGCTGCAGAGGTCGGCCTGCAGGTGGCCCCGTTTTCCCCACTAACCTTTACCTTGGAAAACTTTTTCATGGCCCCGGTCTGTTGTACTTTGGATTCTTACTATCGTATGTTCTCTGACCAATGTTTCTCTTGCCTTCACTTCACCTAACGACTCTCATCAGTGTTCAGGCAAGAGATGGGCAAGTTTTTAAACTAGGACAGAACCTTCTGGGTTTGCATGGGTGGGATCAGCTGACACATGAGGTGTCACCATTCTTACCAGATCACCGCTCTCCAAATGGTTGCCATTTAGCAAGTTGGCTGAGGTCCTATTTTTACTTTCCCCGTCCTTTAACAGTTGCTGGCTGACCTGAATCACTTCGGTGTGTGCTGCCCAATACCTCCAGCCTAATCGGAGATGTGAGAAACACCTCAACCCTGTACCAGGTGATCAAATGACCAACATAAGAGGGTGGGTTTTACAGTCACTTGTCTGTGATCTAAGCCAAAGTACAGAGGTGTCAGGTGAATTGACATCTATTTTCCTAAACCTGGTGTGACACACACCTCTCAGCCTGGGAGGTTGAGACAGGAGGATTGCTATACGTGGTCTGGTGTGCGTGTGGAGATCAGAGGACAGTTTTGGGGAGTGAGTTCAGGAGGTTGGACTCAGGTTGTCAGGCCTAGCAGTAGAAATGTTTACATTGGCCACCTTGCTGCCAGTCAGCACCCTCCAAATATTTAATTATAATGACAACACTTAAATGCTGGCAGGTAAGGTTCTCTCTCACACCCCAAGCTCCCATGGAGGGACAGCCCTTCACAGTTTGTCCTTGCTCTGGTCCGCAGTTCTGCTCCCCCACACTCACACTTTGTGGTTCTCCTCTGGGCCTTTGTGGTCTTCACATAGACGGGCCTTGGACTTGTGCTGCTCTCTGCTTATGGTCCTTGCCTTTAAAATCAGTCTTGGACAGCCATCTCCCTCTCTGCCTCCAGGGAAGTGACCACCGCTTTAGTACCTTCCCGCAGGCCCTTACACTCCTCTCCCACTCTGTGCCAGACTGCTACTTTGAGGTGCAAGCCATCGTAGGGTTCTTCTTTTTTCAAAACTTACTTTTTATAAGGGTTCTGAAAGGTTTTAGCCTCCCTTCTAGCCCACCACCCACAAGAGGTAGTGAAAAAGAAAGGTTGTTAGAATAAGGGGGGGAATGGACCTGTTTAGAATCCAATCTGCACTGTCAGGAGATCAGCAGTTCACTTCAGCAGCTCCATCCGCTCGTAAACACCACACCGGCAGGATACCCCGCAGTCCAGTAGTGTCAGAATAGCAAACACTCATTGCAGGGGTGGCACAAGCCAGCAGAAACAGCCAGGCCTCAGCTGAATCGGCATGAGTCAGCAGAAGCGACAGGGACCATCAGGGACACCAGAAGTTCTCGTCTGTGCCTCTCTCGACCAAGCGAAGATCAGCAAAGACAGAGACCAACAAAAAGTGCTGCAAAGCTAGCTCTGTAAGCCCCGCCCCTCCCCACCCCCACCACTGTCCCTCGAGCCCTATTTTTACTCTCTCCAAACATCAAGTGTCCTCCCACAGGTCTTGCCTCAGCAAAACACCATGTGAGTCTCCACGTGAGGAGCTACCGTCTGGATGCTGACATATCCAGAAACTTCCATTTCACTCTGCTAATCAGCCCGAGTCTGCAGAAGCAGCAAGTAGCTGCCAGAACACCGCTAGACGTTTCCTATGAAGTCATGACAGACAGCGAGCAGCGAGGAATAGCCAGGTAGCCCACTCTCCATCCAGCGTCGTCCACCGTCTGCGGGGTCATATTTGTATTCCTTTTTAACATCCTTTTAGCGTCCTTTCACCTGCTTGCTTTAGCGAAACGTCCTTTCACCTGTGTCTGCTTCAGCAAAACATTCCTTCCCGTGTCTGCTTTAGCAAGAACATCCTCTCACCTGTGTGCCCCAGCAAACCATCATTTGACATAACTGACTTCCCAAGGAAACCAGAAGTTTCCACTTCAGGCCATAGTTGCTCATTGTGTTTGCCACTAGAATTCACGTGGTTAGTAACAGATTGCTCTGTTCACCTCAGCATTCCCCTCTGGAGCACAGGTATTCTTGGGTGGTTAAAAAAAAAATGAACGAATGAATGAATGAGTACATGTGTGACTTTTCTCACACGTGTTCTAAGCTTTAATCAATCATGCAAGCATGTTTAGAAAGGTTTGGCTGGGGGAAGGGAGAGCCCATGTGATTGCTCACAAAGTCATAGCTTCAAACTGTCTCGAGGATGGCCTGGGCTGGGTCACAGTAACAGAGTCCACCTGATCTTCATGTCCTTGAGGTCTGTCTGCCCTTGGACACTTCATCTGGGGTGTTTCATGTCTTTGGTAGGTCAAAACGATCTCAGGATTTGACATCACATTTGGTCTAACTCCAGGTTGTTGCAGACCTGGGGTCTGCATACGCACGTGAACTTGTCAGAATTCATTGCCGAAGTGAAGCAAGGCACTCAGTTGTCACTGGTCCCTCACTGAAGGACTTCCAAAGGCAGCTCGTTGCAACCCCACTGCAAACTAAGCCCACAGCTTAGGTAGGGTCTCCTCGCTGCCTCCTCCTCCTCCTTATAATACATGATCCACAGGAAAGAAGAAATCAGGATGTGGATCAGCATTAAAGCCCTCCAGCAAAGCCACAGCTCAGGGTCCAACCCTTAATACACGTACAATCTCTCTCTCTCTCTCTCTCTCTCTCTCTCTCTCTCTCTCTCTCTTTTTCCAGAGCTGGGGACTGAACCCAGGGTCTTGAGCTTGCTAGGCAAGTGCTCTACCACTGAGCTAAATCCCCAACCCCCCCCCTCTCTCACACACACACACACACACACACACACACACACTACAGTATGTGTATAAGCTGTAGAACAGCACAACCTCATGTATTTTTACCCCTATGACTTAGAAAAATGCTGCGATAAATACATTTTCAATGGATGAAGTGCTGCTGCCGGGTGTGGCACCACATGCCTTTAACCTCAGCACTCAGGAGGCAAAGTCAGGCAGGACCTTCTGAGCTCAAGGCCAGCCTGGTCTACAGATCGAGTTGGGGACAGCCAGGGCTTTGTAGTAAGACAAAGTCTCTAAAACGAAACAAACTGAATGAATGAATGAACGAACGATTCTTCTATGACTATGTACGTCAGAAAGACAAACCTCCCAGTTCGAATATCTGTCTGTAGTCAGACAGTTAAAGCTATTATGCCAGATGAACAGGAATTCCTGACGGGGAGTAAAAGAGCAAATTGAATGAGAAGACTCCTCTGAGAAGAGTAATTTCCAGAGTAATTCTTTCCACCCTGTTTGGAAGTCGGCAGTGGGCAGCGTAGCCTTTGTCAGTCTCTGTGGTAGAGGGTATGCTGGGTTGAACGAGCGTTCACGGAGCCCCTTTATCTTCTCATTTAACACTATTTACTGTTGGGGTGTGTGTGTGTGTGTGTGTGTGTATGTTTATGACGTGTATGGGTGCATATGTACCACAGCACGCATGTGGAGGTAAGAGGACAACCTTGTGGGCTTGTCTCTTTCCTTCCACCTTTCTGTAGGTTTCAGGCCCGGAAGTCAGGTGGTCTGATGAGAGGAAGTGCCGTCCTTGTCCACTGGGCCATCTCAGTGGCCCTCCCCGTGAAACCTGATGGCACCTGTTTATAATTGCATGGCTTTGGCCAGGTTAGATCATCCTGAAGGCTTACATACCATACAGAACAAATAGAAATAAATATCGGATCGTTCAAAATAAAAAAAAAAATCGGATCATTCTACATTCTGTTTGGTGAACTGTCACATGGTACCTCATAATATGTGCAAATTATATGCTTGCAATTGCAGCATTTAGAAAGTGGAGGAAGGAGTTTGAAGCTAGCCTGGGCTACATGGTGAGTTTTGCACAGTGGGTTCCCTCTCAAATTCTCTTTATTTTTTTTTTTTGGTTCTTTTTTTCGGAGCTGGGGACCGAACCCAGGGCCTTGCGCTTCCTAGGTAAGCGCTCTACCACTGAGCTAAATCCCCAGCCCCAAATTCTCTTTATTTTTATGTGTAAGTTTTTGCCTGTATGTATGTCTGTGCGCTGTGTGCATGCAGTACCCATGGCAGCCACAAGAGGGCCTCAGATCTGCTGGAACCGGAGTTCAGATCGTCTTTAGCTTTGGTGTCGGTGCTGTGAACTCAGTCTGAGTCTTCTGCAAGGGCTCTTATCTGCTGAGCCATTTGTCTGTTCCCGTATGTATGACTTTTGTATAACTACTAAAAATTAAAATATAGGACCAGGAGTTAGAGCACTTTTGTCTAGTCTGTTCTATGACCCAAGTTTGATCTTTAGCCCTACAAAAACTAATAAAAATCACAATATAGTTAATAAAATATATAAACATACAAAAGGGGTGAGGGAAGAATAACACCTCCCAGTGCTGTTGGAGGTGTCCTGGTTTTATTTCTGTCATGATGATAAAATACCCCGACAAGAGACAAATTTCTCACAATTCAAGGTTGCCGTCTAACTTAAGAGGGAACTTAAGGCTGCAGGAACTTGAAATAGCTGGTCACATGACATCCCCTGTCTAGACTCTAGAGAAAAAAAACCATTAAAATAAATGCATTCATGCTGCTTGCTTGTTCTCAGCTCGGTGTCTCTACTCTTAGACGGTTCAGGATGCCCCACCACTGCCAGCAGCCTAGGGAATGGTGCCGCCCACAGTGGGCTGAGTCGTCTCACATCAATTAAGACAGCTACTACAGACCTGCCCACAGGGCAGCCCAATATAATAATCTCTGGAGTCTCTTCCCAAGTGGTCTAGGGTTCGTCAACTTGACAGTTAAAGCTAGCTATCACAGGAAGAAAGCAAATGAGGCCATGCTGTTACCTTATGTTGGTTAACAGATGATTTGACTAGGCTCCTCCCAGGGACCTAGGCTTTCATCATCACCTGCAGGCTGCCAGAGGACTGCTAGCTACCCATACCTCCTCCTTCCACTCCCTCTCTGTTCCCACATGTTCTCAGCCGACCTCTTTGTCTGTCCTTCTCTGTCCCCTCTCCCCGGCTTCTTTTTCCAGGTGCCGGTTCCCTCACCTTCCCCACAATAAACTTCCCTTAAATCAGGTCTGTCGTGCTTTCTCAGGGGGACGCCTTGGCAGGTGCCTGACAGGTACTCCCTTACTCCTGCCACAGCTTTATATCGCATTATAGTTCACCACACCACTTTGGCTATCAGCTGTAAGTATTTGGAGATGGAATTCATCTGACCCCATTTTTTTTTTTTTTTTTTTTTTTAGGAGCTGGGGACCGAACCCAGGGCCTTGCGCTTGCTAGGCAAGCGCTCTACCACTGAGCTAAATCCCCAACCCCCCATCTGACCCATTATTGAGAGGACATTAGAAGTTGCTTAAAAGCTGTCCTTGATTTTTTTGTCCTTGATTTCTCTTTAATTTTTATTTTTTTAATAATTATTTATTCATTTATTTAATATATAGGAGTACACTGTAGCTGTCTTCAGACACACCAGAAGAGGACGTCAGGTCCCATGACAGATGGTTGTGAGCCACCATGTGGTTGCTGGGGAATTGAACTCAGGATCTTTGGAAGAGCAGTCAGTGCTCTTAACCACTGAGCCATCTCTCCACTCCCCTCTTTAATTTTTTTTTCTTTTTTCTTTTTTTTCGGAGCTGGGGACCGAACCCAGGGCCTTGCACTCGCTAGGCAAGCGCTCTTCCGCTGAGCTAAATCCCCAACCCTTTAATTTTTAAAAGATTTATTTATCATATATATATATATATATATATATATATATATATATATGCACTGCAGCTGTCTTCAGACACACCAGAAGAGGGCATCAAGTCTCATTACAGATGGTTGTGAGCCACCACGTGGTTACTGGGATTTGAACTCAGACCTCTGGATGAACAGTCAGTGCTCTTAACCACTGAGCCATCTCTCCAGCCCTTCTCCTTGGTTTAATCCTAGAAATGATCAATATGTATTGTGACTCTCTCAAATGGAGAAGAGACACCTTGGGGAACCTCTCAGGGTGAACTGTGCTCTGGCTTCTTTCTGGAGAGCTTGCCACGCACAGTTCCTGCAGTGCAAGCTGTCCCTACTCCCAAGTAGCCTGTGCGTTAAATATTACCTTCAAGGCCATCAGGTGACAGTGCCACTTCCCACAGCCACGGGTTCTCAGGCTGGGCTATCCAGGCCAGAATGTTGCTAATCTGGTACTCCAGGGCATCGATTAGCTGCTCCCCACAACGGTGCCGCCTTGTGGTTTCAGGGCACTGTGTTGCAACTTCAGCAACCAAGGACACAGCTCTCATCCACTCTGCTTGCCTGGGCTGACGGCCAGCATTTGAGGCTGCGCCAGGAAAGGGATTGGGAGCAAGGCAGATGATCCTGGGACCGAAGTCTGACCCTGCACCTCAGGACAGGAGCAGAACAGCTACTCCCTCCTCCCCCAACCTCTGATTTTGAGTAAGGAATTAGAGTTACAGGAAATATGATTGCATGATGGTTTGTAGTTTACGGATGACATTTTTTTTTCCCGGAGCTGAGGACCGAACCCAGGGCTTGCTAGGCAAGCGCTCTACACCACTGAGCTAAATCTCCAACCCCCAGATGACATATTTTTACCCCCAAGAGCCTACTGTCTTACGTGCGTGCACTTATGACGGCTCTGGTTATTCTTAGGATTCTCGTTACAACAGACAAGAAAAATAGAAGTTCAGAAATGAAAGATTTTTTTTTTCTGGCTTGTTTTTGTAGCTCCCTATTAGAGAACTGGCCTTGCATGTAAAAATGGATTGGGACTGGGGGTGGGTTCTAGAACCAGCTGGAGAAAGGATGTAAAAGCATGAATGATCAGTGGTCACTGGAATAACCAGATGTGGCTGCTTTCAAATAGTCTCTTTCTACATCCATTTGTACAAACTCCATTTAACAAACACACATTGAGTGTTCAGTAGGTAGCTGGTGCTGCTCTAAGAGGCTAGCCCAGCCCACGCGGCTCATTTGTAATTTAAGATTTGAGCTGTCAGGCAGGCAGGCAGGCAGGCAGGCAGTGGGGGGCACACGCAGGCCTTGAAGACCAGCGCTCTCGAGGCAGGAGGATCTACAGAGTGAGTTCCAGGACAGCCAGGGCAGTTACACAGAGAAACCCAACCAAAGGAAAAAGGACTGTCTTGTTTTCATGTCTGCTATTTATTGCATATAGGTGTTCTCATACATGTATGTCTGTGCATCATGTATGTACCTGGTGCCTGAGGAAGCCAGAAGAGGGTGTCTGATCCCCTGGAATTGGAGTTACAGACAGTCATGAGCTGCCATGTGGGGCTCAAATCCTCTGAAGAAGCAGTCAGTGCTCCTAACCACTGAACCATCTCTCCAGCCCCCTGAACTGTCTTTTAAATTTTTTTTTCTTTTTTCTTTTTTTTTGGAGCTGGGGACCAAACCCAGGGCCTTGCACTTGCTAGGCAAGCGCTCTACCACTGAGCTAAATCCCCAACCCCTTAAATTTTTATTTACTTACTTACTTACTTGTTTGTTTGTAGACAGGGCCTCCGGTGTCCCCAGCTGATCTCAATTTTGTTATATCACGGAGGATAACCTTGAGCTTCTTGACCCTCTAGCCTCCACCTCCCAACTGCTAGGTCACAGGCCTTTACCGCCACCTGGCTTTATCGGGCGTGGAGATCAAACAGCACAAGCAACAAGCCAGGGCTTCTGTTTGTCAGGCAACACTGCCACCAAACTCTTTTCTTCTTCTCATTATCATAGCCCTGACTGGCTTTGAATTTGTGTCTATCCCCCTGCCTCAGCCTCCTGAGAACTGGACTACAGTGTGTGCCGCTGTACCAGGTGTGGCTGGTGACATTGATACTTGTCACAGAATACAGATCATCCAGAGAGGCCTGGGCTACTTAGTCAGAGGGTGTCTCTCTCAGTCTTGTTTCCTGGTAGAGATGAGTCAACGCTGAGAGTGACTGCTGTGTCTTTGTTCAGCTCTGGGGACTGATCTGACTCAGCACTGAGGGAATGAAGAACAGACAAAGACACCCGGACAGAAATGCTGGGACAGGGTCCAACAGACTTCCTGTTAGAGAAACCATAGCACCCCGGAAGCTTTGAGTGTTCACTATACATCTGAACAAAAAGGCAGTGTTGCTCTATACAGATGAACAGGAGGCAGGGTTATTATGCACTGTTGAACAAGGAGTCAAGATTATTATACACCAATGAACAAGGAGGTAGGGTTATATACACCGATAAACAAGAAGGCAGACTTAACTAGTAGCCATGGGGGCTGGGGATCGCTCTGCAGGCTATAATGTAGAGGAGGGAGCTATGATAGGTATTTTCTTCACACACTATCGACATTCACACATGGACCAAAGGAAGGCTTTGCCATTGCCCTCTGAGCCTCTCGCCCTGCAGTAGGTATGTGGGTCTGAGGCTAGGGTCCTTGACACTGTGCTCACGTCAAACAATACATACATCCACTGGCTTCATTCACTCGGGACACCTTTGCTCCCACAACCTGAAATTGCTGCCCAATAGTTTAAATGTGACATCCTCCTTTGTCTTTGCAAATCTATCTGTGTGGTAGTTTGAGCATGCTTGGCCCATAGGAAATAGCATTGCTGGGGGCGTGGCCTTGTTGAAGGAAGTTCATCACTTTGAGTGTGGGCTCTGAGGTCCTATGCTCCTCCCAGTGCAGAAGACAGACTGGCTCCTTCTGGCTGCCTTTGGATCAAGATGTAGAACTCTCAGCTGCAAGGGCACCATGTCTGCCTGGATGCTGCCGTGCTGCTCACTGTGATGATAATGGACTGAACCTCGGAAACTCTGAACCTGTAAGGCAGCTTCAGTTAGAGGTTTTCTTTTTATAAGAGTTGCTTTGGTCATGGTGTCTTTTCACAGCAATAAGACCCTAATTAAGACAATCTGTGTATATATTACTTTTAAACTCTTCAAGAAAATAAAGTTTTATTTATGCGTGTGATATCTGTGTGTGTTGAAAGACCCCTGGAGCCGGGAGACCCTCACTCAAGTCTCGGGATGACGCGACCCCCCCAAGAACTCACACAAGACCGTCCTTGTTGTAATCATATGAGGTTTATCGATAGCAACCAGTGCACTGGGGTCGAGACTCGTATCCCACGCAGGGGCAGTGGAGTTCGACCCCGAGAGGCTGGGAGAAGAGGTATTTAAAGGGAGAAACCACAACCCGAGGGGCCAGGGATGGCGTCATTGGAAAGTGTCGAGAATACCAGTGAAAAATCACAAGGAAAAACTCTCTGTTTTTCAAGATTGTTTCCTAGGAAAAGCTGTCTCCTGCTTTTCAAGATTGTTTAACTTCATGGTCCGCTAGTTCCTAGGAGAAGTTGCTTCCTGCTTCTCAAGATTGTTCTCTAAGATTTATGGTCAGCTAGTTTCTGGGAGAAAGCTGTTGAGCCGGCCAATGCAATTACCCATTCTATAGCCCTAGGAGAGACTTCTTTGGGGCCTAACCTGTTTTTTTTTTCTTTTCTTTTCTTTTCTTTTCTTTTCTTTTCTTTTCTTTTCTTTTCTTCTGCTCTAAACTTTGTGCCTAGGGGGGCAACTTTAAAACTTTTACCTTTCAGTGTAAGAGTGTGGTTTAGGTTAGACCTGGAGGGGGAGCTCAGTGCGTTCTGTCAGCGACAAAAGAAGACAGTTGGACAGATCTTTTTCTGTTTGTTTGTTTGTTTGTTTTGTGGACTCTTTTCGTAGACCAGGATAGCCTTGAACACATAGAGATCCATTTGCCTCCACTTGCCTCTGCCTCCTAAGTGCTGAGGTTAAAGGTGTGGGCTAACACGCCCTAACCCCTTTTCAGTTCACTGGGGGCTGGAGAGATGGCTCAGGTTAAGAATGCATGCTACATTTCCACAAGACCTGAGTTCAGTTCGCAGCACCCACATCAAGTGGCTCATAACCACATGCTAGCTCCAGGGAGACTGGGAGAGCCATCAACTCTGGTATCCGCATGTACCCCTACCCCCCCACAATATAATTAAAAATAAATCTTAAAAAGAAAAAACCTATTGGTTGCATATCTATCGGGTGGCTCAAACTTTTAATTCCAGCACCCAGAGGGATTTCTGTGAGTTCAAGGCCAACCTGGCCTATCTACACAGCAAGTTCCATGCTAGCTAGGGCCACATAATAAGACCCTGTCCCCAAATTAAATAAATAAAACACAGTGGCAGAAATCATTTGTACATAGAGGCTTACAGAGCTGGCCGTGTGGCTCAGCTGTAAAACACTTGCCTGGATGCTAAAGGCCTTGGGTTTGATTCCCAGCACCATAAACAACAACAAAAGATGGATCCCTTCCCAGGTTTCAAAATCCGGTGTGACAACTGTGGTTCGGGTGCTAACTGTGAGCAAAGGCAGCATGAGACAGCAGGGTCATAGGGCAGGACCCGTCTGACAGTGAGGTGGTGCCTGGAGCGGGAGGAGCCTTCACTAAACAAATCGTAGACAATAAGTAAGGCTTTGGCTCATGAGATAGCTGGGAAAGGTTACTGTGCACACGGGAGACAGTGGGAAACGTGGCACCAGCCAGAGATTGGAGATGAGAGCAGCATTGTGGGTACAATCCAGACACTGGCGCTCCCAGCAGAGGTGTGGAGGTGAGGCTGTGTGGAGACAGGTCCAAGACCATGAGGTCCTTAGAGGTCGTGAGTTTCTATGCCTTCTTCTCTTTGAACAAGTATCACCAGTGAGAATGGAGTTCTAGTACAGTTGTTTTTAAATGACAGTTTAAAAGGAGAGATCCTCTGGGGAGAGAGGAGGATCTGTTACCTCAGGTGAGAGGCATCTTCCTCAGATGAGCTCCTGGGCCATCTAGCTTTACACTAGAATAGAAGCTGAGGAACTGGAATTTGTGTGGGTTTAAGAGGAGTTGCCCTGAGGCCCATACACCATGCTAAGTCTATGGAGCAGAAAACTTTAGCTCCTGGGTCCTATGCACTTTCTGGTTTCAGCTTTCTGTCTCAATCCTCCCCAAAACTACCTACACTCTAGCCCCTCCTCCAAGTCTGTGTGGGATGCTCCTCTTCTCCAAGGCAACCCAAATGCCAAGGCTTCACCCCCAGAGGAGTCTCCTTAACTGACCTCCTGTGTTACCCAGTCAGTTCCATCCGACTGACCCCCTTAGATGGGTCTCATTAGCCATCCCATCCTCGTGGTTCACACAGCTAGTCCCTCACAGATCCTAGCTCCCTACCCTGGCATGCTGTTCTCTTCCTACCAACAAGATGAATGCATGTGTTTTCATGTTGAGAAAATATTGTGTGTCTGTATGGACGTAGGTCCTGTCAATAATAAATTTGATGGCCTATAGCTTAGGCAGGAAATAGAAGGTGGGACATCCTGTAGGCAGAAAGGATTCTGGGAGAGTGCCAGGCATGGGAGATTTGCCCAAGACAGATGCACAGTACCTGAGCACAGGTAACCAGCCATGTAGCAGAATGTTGATTAGAATAACGGGTTATTTTAGGTTCGTATCTAGTCAGAGAAGAGCCTAGCTATATGGCCAAGTTATTTATAATATATGTTGACTCTGAGTCTTATTCCTGGGATGGGGTTGGGAGGAAGAACCACCTGATTTAACCATTTCACTTCCATGCCTATGTATACAAGATTCTCCCTTCTCCCATTCAAGTCTCTGGAAAGTTCCCAATTGTTCTTAAATACCCAGTGGCAGTGGCCTCTGCCGGTCATTCTGGCCCTCCCTTGACCCCATTCTCTAGGTGTCTTCTAACTTTCCATGTCTATAAGACATTTCCTTTCCTTTTTGTGTGTCCCTGTTGTCCTATCTGTCACCACATCACTCCTGGTATGCTTGGCTCACCGACTAGATTGTGATTTCCGGGAAGATAATGGCGTGCAATGCACCACCAAAACAGTGTTAAGTCAGGCTGAGACTGGTGAGCCCCAACCCCAGATAAGCCGAGGTGACCCCTCATCCCAGGGAATAACCAACCATCCATCATGTCCTAGACACATTCCCATTCTCCCCCTCCCCCTGCTACTCCCCCCCCCCCGCCACCCCCCTCCGTACGACCCCACCACACAGACTCCGGCACTTTGAGATCAAAGCAGCCTGTGGGAGGGTGGCTTCCCATCCTGGGTCCCGCACCCCAGCACCAGCGCTTAGCTGTGTGAATGATCATGATCCTGTGTGGGCATGCATCCCCGAGGCTAGCAGCATGTGGTACAAGGCATCGTCTCCATGTTTAAGGAGAATCCTTTAATCCTCTTTTGGAGACTGTACATAGATACAGGGTTTTTTAAAAAGAACGCGGCTAAGTAAATTTTTGGAAAGTCTGGAAATTATGCAGTGTCTTAGAAAGACACGTGTACGTTAGCATAGACGTCTGGTGCTAAAGCTGTTGTATGTGAAGCACAGCTGAGCACGTTTGTGAGCGTTCCCGGGTTGGACAAATGGTTTGAAGGACTACAACGATAAGAGCGGAGTTTGCATTTCCTCCCCAGCCAGAGTACAAATGCTCCTCAGTCCAAACACTTCCCCTTCTGGAGCCTTCGATTCCTCCTCTGTGAGTTGAAAGAATCAAAAACTTCCATCTAAGGGCTCGGTGCACAGCTCAGAGCAGAGTGTTCACCGCTCATGTGTGGGAGCCTGGGTTCTACCCTTCTGGATGGTTCTAAACATCACGATTAGATCAGACATTTCTAATGGTCTGCCTAATCTCCATTTTCTGTCCGGCTGGAGCAGGTGGACAGTTCTGGCTTTAACTCCTTTGCTGGGGCTTTTAGCGTTTAGGCTCCTAGGAGGAGTGCTTAATGTGGTCTCTGTTGGTATTCTGTTTAAGCTCCACCCCCACAGCTACCTGGCAGCAGCTAGGTATGCTCCGCCCCACAGTTGCCTGGCAACAGCCAGCTGTGCCTGACACTATAAAAGGGGCTGCTTGCCCCCTCCTCCTTCCCTTACCCCCTCTTTCCCTCTCTTTGCTCTTTGTTCTTCTCTGTTCTTGTCCACACCCCTCCCCTCCTCTCCCCTCCCCTCCCCTTCCCTCCCCTCCACGTGCCCATGACGTGTCGCCTTTCCTCTCTTCTTCCACTGTCTCTCATTAAAACCCCTCCACTTGGAACCATGGTGTTTGAGTGTCTTCTGTCCCGGCACCACTGAGATTTAAATCCTAACAGTCTCAACCAGGTCCTCCCACCCAGAGACAGCTGGACAGAAGCTGCTTTTCATCCTCCATACAGCTACGGCCTTCCAGTGGTTGGTCAGGAGAACTCCTGGGTAGTTGGGAGCTGTGTGTCTACCCCACGACCTTTAGTCTGCTGAAACTCTTACTCTTCCCTCTCCTCATCTGCGAGGGATGAACCCAGAACTTTAATCCCAGCACTTCGGAGGTAGAATCTGGCGGGGAAATAAAGGTGTGGTGGCTGGAGGGATGGCTCAGTGGTTAAGACCATGAGGTACTCTTTCAGAGAACCTGGATTCAGTTCTCAGCACCTATATGGTGGCTCAGAACCATCTGTAACTCTAGTTCCTGGAGAGCTGAGGCCATTTCTGGCAACAGGCACTCATGTGGTGCATAGATATTTATGCAAGCAAGCATTCATATGCATAAAATAAAAATAAATACAACTCTTTTCTTTTTAAGTATTGTCTTAGGGTTTTACTGCTGTGAACAGACACCATGACCAAGGCAACTCAAGGACAACATTTAACTGGGGCTGCTTACAGGTTCAGAGGTTCAGTCCATTATCATCAAGGCAGGAACATGGCAGCATCCAGGCAGGAATGGTGCAGGCAGAGTTGAGAGTTCTACATCTTCATCTGAAGGCTGCTAGCAGACTTCCAGGCAACTAGGATGAAGGTCTTAAAGTCCACACCCACAGTGACACACCCACTTCAACAAGGCCACACCTCTAACCGTGCCACTTCCTGGGCCGAGCATATACAAACCATAAGTATCATATCCCAAATGTTTCATTGTCCAAAGAAACATTGGGTTGAAAAGTAAAATTCTGGGTAAAGGAAGCTGGTATGGAGTGAGGATTGATATCAGCCAGGACCATGAAAGCTACAGACACAGAGAAAAGGGAAGCCAGAAGATTCAGTGCTCATGGGAGAAGATGCTCCAAGCTCCATTCCCTTAAAGTGTGCCTAATGAGCCGGATTCAACCCTGGGACCCACGTGGTAGATGGAGAGAGCCATCTCCAGAGAGTTGACCTCTGACCTCTACACACACGCTATTGTACGTGTTCACACATGTGGGCGCGCGTGCGCACACACCACACACACACACACACACATGATAAATTAACGCAATATAAAAAGAAAGTACATCTGGTTCAAGTCAGATTTTTGGATCTGGAGTTTACATGGTGGGTTGGCTGAGTGGCATTTCCCACTGATGGGGCTCGGAAGGAGACCTCTTGGCTCCAAAGGGCAGCTCCAAGATGGCCGCTGCTGAAGACCCACATGACAAGCAGGAGCTTCGTGTTCTCGTCTCTGCTTTCCTGCCCTGAAACATTACGAGAAGCCTTGTGCTCCGCATCTTGTCCCGGCTTCATGGTACTGACAGACTGCATGTAGGTCGAGTGAAATGAGGACATGACGGGACCAAGGAGGAGTTTTGTATTGTAGATGGAAGAGAGAGGACAGCCAGAGGCATCTGAGTCCAGAACAGAGAGAGAGAAACTAGTAGACTACACACAGCCAGTCGATTGAACAGGGTCACGAGAAAAGGGGTTTGGGAGGAAGAAAAAGAAGAGAGAGGCAAGAGAGACCAAGAGAACTGAGAGAGCAAAAAGGGTTTATGGCAGAAAAGGCAGGGTTATGTGGGGATGAAGAGCGGGGGAAGGGAAACCCAAGAGCTAGAGAAGTTTAGGGGCAGGGGCGGGGCAAGAAGAGCTGGGAGGAGCCAGGACGCCAGCATGGGCTCTGAAACAGGCTCTCGAGACTCTGTGAGAGCCTGGAAGTCAGCATGCTCCTCGGTGCCAATACACACCACAGTTAGCCGTTTGTCCCGGGCTTGGTTCAGACCTAACATAGATGTGTACAGAGCAGTTGGTATAGGTGCTTTGTCGAAAGTGGCATTTTTCTTTATGTTTTTACTTTGAGACAGGGTTTCTCTGTGTAGCTCTGGCTGTCCTGGAACTCACTCTGTAGACCAGGCTGGCCTTGGACTCAGAGATCCTCTGCCTCCCGAGTGCTGGGATTAAAAGTGTGTGCTACTATGTCCTGCTTAGGCAGTGTTTTAAACCAACCATAAGGGTGATAAAAATGATAGCCCAAAGGAGAGCTAGGAGAGTTCAGAGGCTTTGTCCTTTTGTCTTGTGGGGTTTTTCTTTTTCTTTTTTTTTTTTTCTTCTTCTTTTTTTTTTTTTTTTTGGAGTCAAGGTTTCCTGTAACCTTTGCTGGCCTTGCAGAGACATTTGTTACATTCCTCCGAGCTCCACCTCCCAAGTGCTGGGATTATAGCTGTGGGTCACCACAGCCAGCTAGGACTTAACTGTGACAGCCACTCACCCTAAGGACACTAAGTGGTTCTATTTCTGTTAACTTTCTCTATTGGAGGCCGTTTTCCTGTTTCGCTTTCATGTGATTAAATTCATCTAAGACAAATATACCCTCGAAGTCCATTCAGAAAAACATTTAGACTTACCCTGTAGCACAGGTTACCTCCAGAGGACAGACTGAAGTTGGGAGAGCAGGAGCAAGGAAGGTGATTAGAGGGAGGTTGTTTGTCCAAGGTCATCTTCAGGTGTGGAGTTCCAGGTTAATCCTCACTGCACGAGACTCAGCTTCAAAGCTGAGCTACAGGAAAGATCAAAATCCAAACCAACCAAAACCCTAGAGCAATCAACACGGCAAGAACGCTTTCTGGCCCCTGTCCTGTGAAAGGGCAGAGGGAACCCAGCAGCACCCTCCGAAACGGGAACGGCTTGTCTCCAGAGACAATTCCCCACAGAGCTTTATTTTCTAAATTGGCTGACATTGTCCAGCTCTCATGACAAAATTCAGCTAAACTTGGCTGAAGGGAAAGGGGAGAATCTTTGCAAGTCTCTGTATGGTGTTATCTCATGGAACCCAGAGGCAGGCGCGTGACGCAGCCATTGAAAGCACCTAGAACAGAACCATGAAGCCACTAGGTTGTTCCCCTGCTTGCCCGAGGGATCTACCCCGCCCCCCCCCCCCCCCCCACTGCTGATGAATTTTCCTGAGAGCCACAGCTACGTTTTCTAGTACTTCAAAGTTATGGCTGTCTCGCCTACAAACCCCAGCTCCCAGCTTTCCATCCGGTGCCAGTGAGCTCCTGTGGGCAGGAGACCTGGGACCGTTGTGCTGTGGCCACTAGAGGTCGTGCAAGCCAAGCATACTTGATAAGATGGATCTACACAGGTTATCTGTGCTGCGCAAGGAAGCAGAAGAAGATGACCAAGCGTGATCTACCCAAGAGAGCTGGATTGTGACTGAGCAGGAACAAAACGAAACATCCTTGCTTCTCTGGCTGATACACACTGGTGCAACACAGGGCACGAGGGGAGGGGTGGGGTGGGAAAAGAGTACCCTGCAGTTGGGGACCTGGGGAAGGAAGAACAGGACAGTGCCATATAAGATAGCAAGAGAGGGAAGGGTAGCCCGTTCTACCTTCTCGAAGACAGAGCCTCTAATCCTTCCCTCCTCTTCCTCATTCCAAAGTCCTGCCTCTCCCACCGGCATGCCTAACTAAACAGAAGTGGGTTTTGGTTTTGTTGTTTGTTTATTTAGTGTGTGTGTGTGTGTGTGTGTGTGTGTGTGTGTGTGTGTGTAGACCGAACAGGTGAATTCATGACCTGATCCTCAGGACATCAGGACTACATAGCGAGTACTTTTACCTGTGGAGCCATCTTGGCTGGCCATAGGATGTGTTTTTAAGTGGCTCTTCCCTCATGGCAAGGACAACAGGGTAACCCTGAAACTCCATGTCCCTGTTTAAAAACCTCTGCCCCGGGCTGGAGAGGTGGCTCAGTGGTTAAGAGCACCCGACTGCTCTTCCAGAGGTCATGAGTTCAATTCCCAGCAACCACATGGTGGCTCACAACCATCTGTAAGGAGATCTGATGCCCTCTTCTGGTGCATCTGAAGACAGCTACAGTGTACTTATATATAATAAATGAATAAATCTAAACAAAACAAAACAAAACCTCTGCCCCAAAGCTATTGTCTAACCTGCCTCTGACCCTAATTCGGCTCTGTTTGGGTAGCTCGTTTTCAATGTTGTATTTTTATTAAGGTGTTTATGTTTATTTATTTACTTATTTACCATGTATGTAAGTATAAGTGTGGGTGCTCCATGGTGCTTGTGCTGGGGCCAGAGAACACTCGCAAGAGTCCGTTCTTGATGTCCGCCCTGTGTGTGAGCTCAGGGCACCAGGCTTGACTGTGTTGCATCGTTACCCCCAAGCTACCTCAACACCATGATTGACATGCTGAGCCTCCTGTGGGAGGGGCGCACATGTGTTCATGTGTGTACAGGGACCCATAATGTTTATCTACTGAGCCTTAGCCCCAACCCTTTGGGCTCCTTCTTTTTTTTTTTTTTTTTTTTTTTTTTTTTTTTTTTTTTCCGGAGCTGGGGACCAAACCCAGGGCCTTGCGCTTGCTAGGCAAGCGCTCTACCACTGAGCTAAATCCCCAACCCCTCTTTTTTTAAAAAAAAAAAAAAAGATTTATTTATTTATCATATACAAGTACACTGTAGCTGTCTTCAGACACACCAGAAGAGGGCATCGGATCTAACTACAGATGGTTGTGAGCCACCATGTGGTTGCTGGGAATTGAACTCAGGACGTCTGGAAGAGCAGTCTGTGCTCTTAACCTCTGAGCCATCTCTCCAGCCCCTGGGCTCCTTCTTATAAAACAAAAACAAAAACAAAACAAAACAAACAAACAAACAAACAAAAAAACCCCCGTCATTACATTAGACTCACTCAGCTGATGGAGAGAAATATCCCATCTGAAAATTCTTCATCTGAGTCGGGGATACGGCTCAATGGGGCATCAAATGCCTAACCTGTATGAGCCTTTGGGTGCCAGGCACTGAACGGGTTCCCGGGTCCCAGGATTAGGGCATGGATGTCTTTTGGGATCCTTGTGCATCCGGTCTCAGAAGCTGTGTCTTGCCTGCTTGGAGACCTCCTTGCCTGCCGCACACCCAGCTCCACCATAATGCGCGCCCCACACAAAGCCCAAGGAACATCTGTTGGGTTGGCGAGGGAGGAACAGTAAAACAGATCACTGAAAGGCTTCTCTTCCCAGCTTTCACTTCTTGTTTTCACTCTGGGGTTGGTTTTTTGGGTTTTTTTTGTTTTTTTTTTTTTCCGGTTGCTCTATCTTAAGATCTGCAAGGACCAGAAGGACCTCCGCTCTGGTTGAGCAATCTGTTTTCCCATCTGGCCTGGAATTTAGAAAGGAACACAGCCTATCGTCTGAGGCTGGGTGGAACTCGAGGCTGCGAGTAAAACTGAATGCACGGTCTGTCTGTAACCTAGAGTAGCAGCTTTCATAGTTGCTTAAAACAAAACAAAGAACCCTGCACTCTGTGGAGCTGTAGCACTGGCCATGAGCCTACAGGACCAAGAGCCCAGTGAGGTGTCTGCAGATTCCTCCACGGCTGCCAGGAGTGGTGTCCTGATAGATGACAAGCTGATGGTCACTATGGCTGCACAGGAACACCCTGTGTCATAAGGATTTTGGCTTCTTTAAAATCACAGAAATGTTATAGGGCTATGTTTTTGTTCTAAGTCCGGGTATCAGATGTGGGGCTGTTTTAGATCGTCCACAGCAGCTACGATGATTTGCCTCCTGCTCTGGCAGAGGCATGCTTTTGCCAGCTGCAAACGGTTTCTGCAAGTGTCTGACAGGACATTTGGAATTCTGGGAACTCTTGAGAAAGTATAAACATGCTACAGCCCCAAGGGGGGCTGTTCCTCCTGCTGCTCCTCCTGCTCCTGGTTGCTGGTATCCTGATTACAAAGATCAAACTTGCCCCAAGGAATTCAATGCCCATAGTTAATTGAAGTAGTTGAATGATATTGATGCCCCCTTTCCCCTCTAACCTTCTCTCCTACCTAGTGTTGGGAGGTGTGGCTTTCAAGGGAAAAGGGCGGAGTAGGGAGGTAGAAAAGGGAACCCATGAAGTAGCCAAGCATCCGGCTACACCCTGACTTAATCCCAACCATTAGCAGCCAGTGGGAAGTGGCAATGTCACCACCAAGTGACACCAGCTCTGTCACCAAGATCTGCCTGCACAAAGTCCAACCCAGCATGGCCCAAACTGTGGACTCTCTGGTGTCTACTTCTGCCCACTGGACCCCAGCACTGAGAATGACATAAAGTTTCTCCCTAGTGAGTACTGGCCAGTGTATCTGTCTGCTGCTCCCATCACACAAGCATCTAATCCAGGGACTGTTGGACAAGTGACTTCTACCCAGGACTCTCCAGCGTGGTGAACAGCAAAACTTACAGGGATGACTCTGTCCCAGCATGTCCCTGAACCCTGGGGTGCAGAGGCCTTTGATATAATGGAAAGAAGCCATGGAGTCCAAAGTTCCTATCCATTTTGTCTGTCTTCATGGTATGAGAAATCTCTCTATGCTGTACTCCCTTCTCTATCTGTAATATTTAACTAAAATCAAATTATTAAAATGCAGTTGGGGAACATATTACTTCATATTAAGAAAAAATAAATCAACAAGTCACAAACAACCCTAACACAGATGGTGAGGACTGAAATACACATGTCTCCAAAGAAGACATAGAAACTGTCAAAAAGCACAGGGAAGGGGTTGGGGATTTAGCTCAGTGGTAGAGCGCTTGCCTAGCAAGTGTGAGGCCCTGGGTTCGGTCCTCAGCTCCAAAAAAAAAAAAAAAAAAAAAGAGCACAGGGAAAAATGCTAAACTTCACTAGAGAGATGCAATTCAAAATCTCTTCATATCTGATAGGATAGACTTATACATGTTTCCTTTTAGATGAAATCTCACTATGGAGCCCAGGCTAGCCTTGAAATTGAGATCTGTAGAGGGCCACTATAACATTCGCCACCACAAGATGGCGCTGGCTTCCATTGTGCCCCATGTGGAAGGCCAGGATAGCTTTCGCCATTACAAGATGGCGCTGGCCTCCGCCGCGCCAGCCAACTTCCTTTCAGGAAGTTAACTGTGTGCGCATGTGCAAGAGTGCCTTCGTGCCAGGTCTTTGCCCACTCCGGGGCGTGCCTAATGAGATCATGGGTAAGCAACCAATCAGGTGTGGATGCGCTGCGCTAGGGTGTATATAAGCCGCGCCATGCCGGCACGCGGGGCTCTCCTTAAGATTCAATAAACGTTTTAGCTGAAGCAAGGATTCGTATGTCCCCACGTATTTTCTTACTGACGAGGTCGCGAGGGACAGAGATCTATCTGCCTCAGTCTCCAGAGTGCCGGAGTTACAAGCATGAACCCCAGACCCAGCTCCTTTTAAGTGAATAACAAGCATTAGTAAGGACATGGCTTGGGAATGGGGAATGCTGGGGTGACTGCAGGCCAGTCTGGTAATTCCTCAGCAAGTTAACCTTAGAAGAAGACGTAGGAATTCCAGTCCTCATACAGACAGTGTCTAGTACCATTTAAAACAGATCGAAGGGGGTTGGGGATTTAGCTCAGTGGTAGAGCGCTTGCCTAGCAAGCACAAGGCCCTGGGTTCGGTCCCCAGCTCCGGAAAAAAGAAAAAAAAAAAAAAACAGATCGAAGGACATTTGGATTGTTCACAATAACCAGAAAGCAGAAAGAACTCACATGTTCACCAGTGGAACTGGCACATGGAGGGATAAAGTAGCATGTAGAACAGGATATTATGCAGTTGAGGCAGGAGAATTGCTACAAGTACAAAGCCAGCCTAAATTATGTAATGAGGCTTTGCCTCAAAAATTGAAAAACTAGGGGCTGGGAAGGGCTCAGTGGGCGAGGTGTTTGTTGCTGTACAAGCCTGAGGGCCTGGGTTCGAATCTCCAGCACTGTAGAAAGCTGGCTATGATGGTTCCTTAACCTCAGAGCTGGGGTGGTGGGGGGTACAGGGCCTGAGGGCTTGTTGCTCATCCAGACTAGCCAAAATGCCAAGCTTCAGACTCAACAAGGGACTCTCGTCAGTAAGGCAGAGCATGGTAGAAGAAAGGCCCCACAATGGCCTCTGGCTTCTACGTGTGCACACACAGGTGAGTATGCCCACACACACACACACACACACACACACACACACACACACACACACACACACAAAACCAAATAACAAGGCAGAATGTCCAAGGCCCTCACAACATTTGTTAAGTGAAACACACCAGACCAAAACCAACAGCCATTCTGAATATCTAGCATATGCAAAATCACCGCATCAAGGCCGATTACGGAGCCCTAGTTGCTGCAGGGAGTTCTTGCTGCACCTGTTCGGATGGTGAGAGGATCATGGGTAGTATCGATGGTTAACAACATTCTGAATTTAGTCAGGGACAGTGAACTAAAGTCTTAGATATGCCAAGTGGCGGGGTTATGGATTTAGCTCAGTGGTAAAGCGCTTGCCTAGCAAGCGCAAGGCCCTGGGTTTGGTCCTCAGCTCCGAAAGAAAAAAAAAAAGAAAAAGAAAAAGACAAAATTTTGATTTCTTTTTGTTTAGAACAATATTTTTTCATGTTTAGGGACTTTAAATTATGTGTGTGTGTGTGTGTGTGTGTGTGTGTGTGTGTGTGTGTGTGTGTGTGTGTGTGTTTGAGGGGTATGTTTAAGTAAACATAGGTGTTCTCATAGGCCACAGGATCCCCTTAGGCTGGTGTTACAAGATGTTACAACTTCTCCAACAAGGGTCCTGGGAACTGAATTCTGGTCCCATGCAAGAGCAACAAGCACTTTTTAAAAAAAGATTTATTTATTTATTATATTGTGAGTCACCATGTAGTTGCTGGGATTTGAACTCAGGACCTCTGGAAGAGCAGTTGGTGCTCTTAACCATTGAGCCATCTCTCCAGCCTGCAGTAAGTACTCTTAACCGCTGAGCTATT
This sequence comes from Rattus norvegicus, assembly GCF_021556685.1. Lineage (NCBI taxonomy): Eukaryota > Metazoa > Chordata > Mammalia > Rodentia > Muridae > Rattus > Rattus norvegicus. The sequence goes on from NC_141544.1 coordinate 81,412,454, forward strand.
TCTCCAGATCCCTATAACAACTTTTAAATATAATAATAATGATTTTTTATTATTATTATTATTATTATTATTATTATTATTATTATTAGACTATGGCGATGAGTCAGTGGATGAGGACCTGAGTTCAAACCTTCAGGACCATGAAAAGTTGAGCATGGCCATACATGCCTGTAACTCTAGCATTGTGGGGGACAGAGACAGGAGCTGCTGACTGCCAGCACAGCTCCAGGGTCACTGAGAGCCCGGTCTCTGTAAGGTGAAGGGCAGCCTCCTGCGGCCTTTATATGCACGCCATGCGTATACACCGCACGTGCATGCGCAGGCCGTGCACACACACCCTAAAAAACCCTAAGTTATGAACGTTTGCCAAGGGAAAGGAGTGTTCTGTGAGCCTCTCGCCACAGGGTAGAAGCTCAGGCATGGCTGGTGCCAGGATTTACCACAGAAAGAGTGGTAATTATGGGGACCTGCTGGAGACTTGCTCCACTAAGCCTTTGTAGCAGAAAGGGAAGCAGCCAGACTGGTTCTGTTAAATCCAAGGGGGTGCGGTGGTGATGGAGGGGCGGCTGGGGGCGGGTGAGGAGGCACAGAACCGAGATGCAGGTGAGAGCGGTCCATACTCCTGAGCTTAGGATTTCAGGAGACAAAGCTGGAAGGACGAACGCTGAGAGATGTTATGTCTCCTACTTGACCTGGGTTCAGGACGGGCAAGCACAGGGTTGACTTGCACTAACAGCTAGAGAGAATGGAGGGAAAAGCTGAAACGCTGAACTGGCGTTACAATTGGTGGCTTACAAGAGAGAGTCACCAAATGATACACCTTAGCATATCCAAGAGAAAGGAAACAACTCCAGCTCTAGGATTTAGGATTTAAGGATCCAACACCTCCTTCCAGCCTCTAACTCATGTGCAACTCATGAGCGCGTCCCCACACATAGGTATATACATATTCATATCATTTAGAATAAAATCTTTGTGATGAGTAGAATAACTCCATAAGCTAATATAAGGCAGAAAGTGTCACTGAAGGAAAGTAAAATTTATTCTTGTGCTCTTTGGCGATGGAAATGTCTATGCATCTATTCTAAGTCATTTAATAGTAGGTTTGTCAGGGAGCAGGCTGCTGGGTGCACGGACTTCTTAAACTTTAAAAACAGGCTGTCTTTGGGTTTCTACTGCTGTGATAAAGCAACATGACCAAAGGCAACTGGGGACGGGGTGGGGCCGGGGCGGAGGCAGGGAGAGGGTCGTTTAGCTTACAGATCTGAAGCCAAGCCGAGAACCTAGAGGCAGAAAATGAAAAAGAGGCATGGAGAGCACTGCTTACTGGCTTGCTCCTCATGGCTTGCTCAGCCTGCTTTCTTACACAGCCCAGGACCTCCTGCCTCGGGTGGCACTGCTGCCCCCTTGTGGAGCTGGCCCTGCCATAGCAGTCATCAATCAAGACAATACAGACTTGCCTATAGGCCAATCTTATAGAGGCCTTTTCTAAAATAAGGCTCTCTTTTCTGGGCTGGAGAGATGGCTCAGTGGTTAAGAGCACTGACTGTTCTTCCTAGATGTCCTGAGTTCAAATCCCAGAAACCACATGGTGGCTCCCAACCATCTATAATGGGATTTGATGCCCTCTTCTGGTGTGTCTGAAGACAGCTCTAGGATATATAGAATAAGTAAAAGAGTTTATTTTCCTAGATATGTCTAGGTTTGTGTCAAGTTGGCAAAAAACAGAGGAGCCACAATCTCACTCTGTAACCCAGGCTGAGGTGATTGGACTCTGACTAAGAACCTTGACAGAGGATTGACTAGTGGCTTAGTGGTTAAAAGAATGTACTATTCTTTTGTTGTTTTGTTTTTGAGACACGGTCTCTTTCTATGGAGCCCTGGCTGTCCTAGAACTCTGTATAGACCAGACTGACCTTAAACTCATCGTTTCGCCTGCCTCTCGAGTGCTGCTAATAAAGCCACGTGCCTCCACACACAGCCTTAGAGTGTACTAGTTTTGCAGAGTCCTGGAGTTCAGTTCCCAGCATCCACATTCCGCAGCTCACAACCACTTGTGACTCCAACTTCAGGGAATCCGATGCCCTCTTCTGGTCAGTTCAGGCATTACACTTGAGCGCACACACCCATACACAAAATTAAAAATAAAAATGAAATCTTGTATTCAAAAAGAGATCTAGGGGCTGGAGAGATAGCTCTGGCTGCTCTTCCAGAGGTTCTAGTTCAATTCTCAGCAGCCACATGGTGGCTCACAACCATCTCTAATGGGATCTGATGCCCTCTTCTGGTGTGTCTGAAGACAGCAACAATATACTCATATATATAAAATAAACAAATAAATCTAAAAAAAAAAACACTCCCCAATAGAGAAACTGAGGCAGAAGTAATTGTGTAGCTATGGTTCCTGCAGAGCCAAGGTTAAGCACTTCATCCTAATTTAGGCCCACGGTCCCAAGGACATATTTCCTGTTGAGATTCCTTGTGCACATAGGGAGAGGGTGACGGAAATAAGAAAACAAGGAAGGCTGCTGTTTGTGACTACAGGAAGCAGGTGCAGTGTTTGCAAGGCAGAGGTGATGGCAGTGTCCCCCATGCTTGCACCTAACATGGGACACGGCCGGCATTTTAATCACTGGGATACAGTTGACTGGCTCTTGTTTTGCTGTGTGCTGAGGGTATCTGTGGCTCTGGATATCCTAACTCAACCCTGACTGTCCCCTGAGGACCACTAGGTAAGTGCCCAGGACAGTGGCTATGAGCATCCTCTGAACTCTAACACATCAGTCCAGTAAAATCTGCAGGCATTAGTGTCTGAGGTAGAGCTTTTCACCAAGCCAGGGTGAGCAGATGCTAAGAAGTTTGAGCCTGGCTTCAGACCTGCAGGGGCCCTTTGCCTAAGGGAGCTCTGAGTCTCATCAATCCCTCCCTCCCTCCCTCATGCATACATCAGTATTTGTATTCGAGTATGCCTGTGCACCACCTGCATGCCTGGGACCCTCAGAGGCCAGGAGAAGGCATCATATCCCCTAGAACTGATATTATATGTGGTGCTGGGAGCTGAACTCGGTCCTCTAGATGAGCAACCAGAGCTCTTAGGCGACCTGACCTCAGATGTATTTCTCAAAACCTTGTTTTTACAACTTTGTTTCTCATATCTATGAAACTAAGAAACTTTATTTCTTTAATACCTTCATACCAACCTCGGTGGCTTTATTGGCAGATGCCTGCTGGACCACCATTCTCTCAAGCTTGATGAAGTCCTAACTGTTAATGTGACAAGACCCCAGACCAATATGGGGCCTGTTCCTATACCCATCTCCTTCTGGCCATGAGGAAGCTTACACAAGGTGGGGTACTCCCAAGCCTAAATACACAGTTGGCAGGCGGCTCTGCTGTGTGCAGGTGTCCATGGTCCCTGGGAAGGTCTGAGGCTCTCCCCAAGTAGGAAGATAAGTTCGCAGACAGCAGGGTTCCAAGTGTGGGCAGACTGGGCAGGAGAGGCCCTGAGTGGGTGGATGTCTCCCTTGACAGAGTTTGGAACAGACTCCTGGTCAACAGCCATTGAGCCTGGCTTTCCTCTAAGCTGCCCAGATTGGGACTCAACACCGCTATAGATATGGGGAGACTATCAGTCTATCACCAGTCTCTGTTGGCAGGTCTCAAAGGGGTGCAGGACAGTCCACTAACTTGGCTAAAGATAAACAAGATACTGGTCAGGAAGACAATGAGAACCCCACAGTTTTCTTAGAATCATAGAGACATTCTGACAGACAATACATCCTGCCTTAGTCAGGGTTTCTATTCCTGCACAAACATCAAGACCAAGAAGTAAGTTGGGCAGGAAAGGGTTTATTCACCTTACAATTCCACATTGCTGTTCATCACTAAAGGAAGTCAGGACTGGAACTCAAGCAGGTCAGAAGCAGGAGCTGAAGCAGAGGCCATGGAGGGATGTTACTTACTGGATTGCTTCCCCTGGCTTGCTCAGCTTGCTTTCTTATAGAACCCAAGATTACCAACTCAGGGATGGCACCCTGGGTGCACAGTGGGCTAGGCCCTCCCCCATTGATTACTAATTGAGAAAAATGCCTTACAGCTGGGTCTCATGGAGGCCTTTCCTCAAGGGAGGCTCCTTTCTCTGTGATGACTCCAGCTTGTGTCAACTTGACATGCAAAACTGACCAGTACACACACCCATGGATCTGGAATCACCAGAAGTGAAAATATCGGTAACTTTAGCTTTGATTAACGAGGTACCAACAGATATTTAGAGAAGGGGATAAAGAAAGGTCCCAAAGATAGAGAACGACCCCACTTAAGAAGCCCTAAAACAATAATGGCAAGACCATCATAAAAACAAACAAAAACCCCACCAGCTCCCTTGTTGATAACAAGAGCTCAACATTCTGTCTTGCTAAAACCTCATGATAAAGTCTCTTTAAGAAGGTCCTGGGGGTGGGGGGGCTGGAGAGGTGGCTCAGCAGTTAAGAGCACTGAATGCTCTTCCAGAGGTCCTGAGTTCAATTCCCAGCAACCACATGGTGGCTCACAACCATTTGTAATGGGATCTGATGTCCTCTTCTGGTGTGTCTGAAGACAGTGACTGTACTCACATACATAAAATAAATAAGTCTTTTTTTTTTTTTAAGGGGTTGGGGATTTAGCTCAGTGGTAGAGCGCTTGGCCCTGGGTTCGGTCCCCAGCTCCAAAAAAAAAAAAAAAAAAGAAAAGAAAAACAACAACAACAACAACAACAAAAAAAAAAACCAAAAAACCAAAAAAAAGGTCTTGGGTCCAAGAGGGCAATAGGATGAGGCCTTTCATGAAGAGTACAGAACACAGCTCCCTAACCCGACTCTCTAACGGTTTGTGAAAGACCTCCTGGTGGCAGCAGAAACCAAACAAAAATGCCTAAAGGAGACCCAGGACCTCTTGGAGGCCGTGGGGAATTTACACTACTGAGTCTCAGCTAAAAAGGCCCAACTCTGCCAACCACCGGTGACCTATCTAGGTTACATACTAAGAAAAGGTCAGAGGTGGCTCTCCAAGGCCAAGGGAAAAAATGTCTTAGTTTCTACACATATTTTCTGGCTTTGGGAGCACCAGAAGTGACTAAGCCCTCCACCTCTTCATAGACAGGAGATCTGGGAGAGCCAAGGGAGTACTGACTCAGACTCGGGCCCTGGCCACAGCCGTGACCTACCTGTCAAAGATATTAGACCCAGTTCTCAGAGGGCAGCCATGGCCCTCATGGTTAAGGATGCTGACAAACTCACTGGGCCGAAAGCCTGACCATCACCACACCTCAAGCTATCGATGACAGCTTACCAATGCCAGAATGACTCATTACCAGTCTCTCCACTTAAATCCTCCCTAGAATGACCTTTCCGACCCCAACTGCCCTGAATCCAGCTACCCTGCTGCCTGACCCAAACCTCAACAGGCCACTACGTGACTCCTTGGACATTTTGGCCCACATCCACAGAACCACACCTGATCTTCAGGACACCCGCTCAATAGAGGCTGAGATGACGTGGTTCACCTATGACAACAGCTTCACCCAAAAAGGACACGGGCACGCAGGAGCAGCAGTGGTATCAGAGACTCTGACTAGCCGTGTACATGTGTACCAGCCGGCATCCGTGGGGCCATCTACAGAGAGAGGAGCCTCTTGACAGCTGAAAGAGAGGCTACCAAACGAGATTCTTGCCCTTCTACAAACATTGAAAGGCCCCCAAATTGGCCACCATTCACTGCCCCAGCCCAATGTCTCAATAGATGATAGAAAACAACGGATGGAAAATTCATTCTCCCTGGAACTCACATGCTGAAAAAGATTCATTGCTCTCCCTACATGGGTATCCGAATGACCTGATCAGGCATACATATCACAGGATAAGAAATGCCAACCCCCAGATCACTAAAATTGTTAAAGACTACGAGGCCACTGACATAGTCGCTAATGAAAAACTCGGACAGCAGGGTCCATAGAAGGAGACCCAGAACCTACTAGAAAATCAACTGCACTGAGATAAAACAAAAATAATGTAAACATAAATATTTACTGATGTTTATAGATACCTTTCCAGGTCGGGTTAAGTCTTTCCCCACCCAGGATGACACTTCTTCCACGGAGACAAAGAAGCTCTTAGAGGACATACTGCAAGGTGTGGGTTTTCCCAGATGACAGGGTCAGACAGTGGATCAGCTTTTGTGTCCCAGGTAAGTCAGGAACTAGCCAGTGTTCTAGAGATTATATTATATATGATTATATTCAACTTTATTGTACATATAGACCCCCATATTGTTCAAGACAGGTAGAAAAAATGAACAAAACCCTAAAAGAGACTGTAACTAAAGTGATCTTAGAGACTGATGATGACTGGGTAACTCTCTTTCCCTTCGCTCCCTACTGGGCACAAAACTCCCCTTACCAGATGAGACTCGCCCCTTTTGAAGTCACGTTTGAGACACCCCACCCCCAACGTTCTTTACGCAGAGGCAGAGGGGATTACCAATGGGTAGATGAACTCAAAGGTGTCCAATGGGCTCATAAACATGTTTGACCTAAACTTTGTGCTCTCTATCAAACATGTTCCCTTCCTGCCGGGGTCATTAGAGCCTCGTTTAAAAGGCCCCTATATTATCATCTTGACCATGCCCACTACCCTGAAGGTCAATGGGATTACAGCTTGGATCTACCACATACATGCCCAAGTTTGCAGTTGAAGACCACCCAGACCAGCAGAAGAAAACTCAGTCTCAGGACTCCCTCCTGTCTCCCCCTGATGGGGCCCTACCCAAGCCCCAGGGACACCACAAGGACTGGGTGAGACAGTTTTACCTCATATAAAAGTGTGTGGGGAGGGGTTGGGGATTTAGCTCAGTGGTAGAGTGCTTGCCTAGCAACCGCAAGGCCCTGGGTTCGGTCCCCAGCTCCGAAAAAAAAAAAAGAAAGAAAAAGAAAAAGAAAAAAGAAAAAAAAAGTGTGTGGGGAGAGGGTAGATATCGAGAGCCATTTTGCCTGCTTCTGTGAGAACCTGCCTGTCAGGCAGAGTCAAGTCAGACCAGGGTCACTGGCAGGTTTCCTGGCCTGCTGATGTACAGAATGATAAGAGAAGATATTCTCAGTGTTCAAGAAGTCGAGGGGCGGAAGTCTGTAAATCTTGGAGGAAGCAACGGAGAGGAATAAGGAGGCCTCCAGATGGGTACAGATATCGAATGTATGTCAGCCATCATCTCTGCTGGCTTGAGACTTTGTTCCCACCATGCTCTAAAGTACATAAAGCCTCAGAGAGTTAAACTCGAGGCTGCCACAGCACTGCCTGGACAGCCCTCCTGATTTCTAACCTTTGTCTCGGAGTCTTCCTTTCCGTCTTTCCTATAATCATCCTCACTGCCCCTCAGAGGACTGCTGGACTTCGTACTGGCCGATGGGTACACCCCCAACAAATCTGTCTTTTCCTTTGTCATTTGCTCTAGTCCCACTGTTAGGGTCCAAGAATCTCAGAGAACAATACCCCAGACTCAAATGGTATGCAAAAGCAAAGAGCATTTACTTAGCTGAATTTCCTGCCTGCAGGGGTCTCCCCATTTGAGAATGGAGACCCCTAGTGGAGCTGTCCAGCTTTTATTGTCAGTTGGTGGAATTCCAGGGAGGGGTGTGTGCCCTTTTACCTTGGTGGGTCAGTTCTATCTCTAGGGGTCTGGCTGATTCTACAATTGGTTCGGCTCTGGAGACTTCCCAGGGAGTTGCTTACTCTAGCTTATTCTAGCTACCTATTCTTACTTCAGGCCAGATGACAAGGTGTCTTCGGATTGGCTGCCCACGGCTGTGGCTGACTGACCACAGGTTCCTGGATCCCGGTTCTCATTTCTGGGAAACAGAAACTTAGGCCTAGTCTGCCAACTGTCAGTTTGCAGCCTGTCACAAAGTCAGTTTATCTCTGGCTAACAGTCTTCTCACTAGACTGTAAGGATCCTGGGGTTAGCCAGGTGGTGGTGTCCCACAACTTTAATCCCAGCACGGAGGCAGGTGGATCTGTTGAGTTCCAGGCCAGCCTGGTCTACAGAGTGAGTTCTAGGAGAGCCAGGGCTACACAGAGAAATCCTGTTTTTTTAAAAAAAAACATAAATAAATATTCTGAGCTTGTGATTAATCGGACATTGTATCTGTTTAAAGTATGCTTTTTAAAAGATGATAAATTTGGGACTGGAGAGATGGCTCAGAGGCTAAGAGCACTGACTGTTCATCCCGAGGTCCTGAGTTCAAATCCCAGCAACCACATGGTGGCTCATGACCATCTGTAATGGATCTGATGCCCTCTTCTGGTGTGTCTGAAGACCGATACATTGTATGCATACACATTAAATAAATAAATTAATCTTATAAAAAGGTGACAGATTTAAGTCCCAAAGCTTATTGTAGTGGCCACACCACCACATCACACATAATCCTGTCTAGCTGGGAGGCTGTGGAAGAACACAGAATGCTGACAGACAAGTCGCCATCAGGCGGAGCTGAACAGACAATTCAGAATGTATATCTAGTTGGAAAGAATATCAGTATTTTCTGGAAAGTGGCATTTAAAATGAATTCTAAGGACTTAATTGGATTTTACTGTTAGCTTGTGGTGGGAAAATACAGTAGCAGGAAGAAAGGTGTGACCTCTGCAAGGAGATGAGGTGATACCAAAGACTTTAACTAGCCCAGGCTAGTCCTTGAAGCCGATACCTTGTAAAAAGGTATTTAAGACCAGTGTCAAAGGATGTCTACCCAGCCTAACACAGTGTCCGACCCATACCCAGAGATTTGTGATGCTCAAAGAAAAAGATAGCTTAAATGTGCATTAAAAGCCAGGAGCATTGGTGCACATCTTTAATCCCAGGACACAGGAGGCAGAGGCAGGTGGATCTCTGCCAGTTTGAGGCCAGCCTGGCCTACAGAACAAGTTCCAGGTTTAAAACAAACAAACAAACAAACAACAACAGAAGGTGCTTCACAAATCCAAGAGCGGTGGAGCTGCACCATCAGTAATCATTTCTGAAGGGAAATGCTCCCCTCATAAGCACACCCCTAACCGAGGGGAGAACCTGCTTCAGAAGAGGGGCTGTTGGCTGTGCTGCACCTGGTAAACAGAAGGAAGGCTTGAGGGGCAGAGGCTGGGGCAAGAACCAGGCAACCAGCTTCCACCAGGCCAGCCCAAGCTGCAGGGGCCTCTGTCTGCCTACTTCACCCCCACAACAAGCATGGCCAGGTCAGAGGAAGGCTTCTTCCCTGCTACACTACTGACAACCCAGCCTTTCCGTCTTGCCTCCCTCTCCCCACGCACACGACGAAGTACGTCTTGGCACTCTTGTGGTTTGAATCTCAGATGCTTTCCCATCATAAAGTGGCCCATAAGGTCTGACATGGCCAGGCTGCTAACGTCTCAGTAGTGGGTCTGCTTTCCAGAATACAGGGCTCCGTCACCCAAAAGCAGGACCACAATGCTCGGCTCCCTGCAGGCATGGGACAGCTCCAGCGACTGCCCCTGGTTTAAATGTGGCTTTCCCACACCCTTGCAATGAATGGCCTTTGCTTCTTTTTATTTACTTTGAAAGGCATTCTTGCTGGGCAAGGCGGTTCATGCCTTCAACCCCGAGCAGGGGCAGGGGCCAGGCAGACAGTGAGTTTGAGGCCAACATCCCCTGCACAGTGAGTTCCAGGCTGACAGGGCTACACGGTGAGACCTTGTCTGTCCTTTTGAGTAGATGGCGTTGACAAGGTCTGGGCCGCTCAGGCATCAGCTCTCGAGCTTCATGTCTGGTCTGTTTGGAGCCCCTTGTACTTGTCTACAGCTTGCTTGGTTAAAGGGCAGGGCTCCAGATCAGCACAGTGGAATTGAAGGTGCTTTAAATGGTGGGGGAAATTTATAACAGTTCCCTCTCAAGAGCCTGCTGGCCGCTCCTGGGGAGTCCTGTGTACTAGGCTTGTTCACTTCAACAAAAGGCAACTGACCACGTTTCAAGAATGTGACTGAGCCATCGGGACAGCTGGGCTATCTGAGGCAGGAGGCTCACAGCCAGAGCAGGGAGATGTGTGCAGCGGGTACAGCGCTGGTGCATTGTGTGCTGCAGGGGGAGCATCTCATTATTGACAGATCCGGCCCCTACATTGGGACATTTACATTCCTTTCAGCACAATGATTTGCCTGGCTTCTAACCTTTGTCTCTGAGGCTTCTTTTGGTTGTAGTTCCTTTAATTTTTGCATAGGGATTGAAAACTAAGACAAATTAAAAATAAAACAAAGATCTGGGCATGGTGACTCATGACTCCAGTGTTTTTGAGGCTGAGATAGGAGACTCGCCCCGAGTTGGAAACTAGGGGAGCGGGGTGTATGGAGGGGGGAGGGGGTGGGTGAGTGGTGGGAGCCGGAATGAAAAGGAATAAAATAAAGAACTAAACACTCAAGGATAGTAATTGTAGATATCCACATAGAATTTTTTCTTTTCCTCCTTTTTTGTTTTATTTTTACTTTTGGAGAACAAGGATTCTCTGTGTAGCCCTGGCTGTCCTGGAACTCACTCTATAGACCAGGCTGGCCTCAAACTCAGAGATCTGCCTGTCTCTGCCTCCTGAGTGCTGGGATTAAAGGTGTGTGTCACCACTCTTGGCTTATGAACATTTTTATTCCTAACGAGAAAAACTGAGAGTCAGTCAGATGGCTCGGCAGACAAGGGCCATTGCCACCAATACATCTTCATGCACTAAGGACACTGAAAACACATGGCGAAATACGCAAGCCCAATCTGAACCATTTTTTTAAGGTAGAGATATGTTAATAAAGACATCCTAATTTAGAGAATCAAGTCACAGAACCAATTAGAGATTAGAATAGAATAAGCAAGGAAATGAGTTTCCAGGCTAGGGAAGCCGGGCGTGGATCCTCAGACTTTACGTACTGAACACTTCCTACAGTGGAAACACTAGACACATGTATGACGTTCTTCCTGGCAGTGGCTGAGAATGGTCCCTCGAAAGATCCCACGCAGGAGACAGAGGTGTCGACCCCGAGATCTCTGTAATAGGTCTCTGTAATAAACCTCGCCTTTGCTTATTACATCCAAAATGGTCTCTCTGCGTCTGGGGTCCGCCATTTCCCAAGACTCGAGTAAGGGTCTCTCTGCGTGGGATCTTTCATAATGGGGGCTCGTCCGGGATCTGCGCGACCACCCCAGATTCCAAAGACCCCTTGGAGGTGAGTTGGATGTTTGTCTGAGTGTCTCTGTGTGAGCGGCGCCGCATTCGTCAGTCTGTGTCTGTCTCTGTTTTGGTTCCCGCCGTGTGTGTATATATGTGTGTCTTAGTACTGGTCAGTGTTAAGAGGGCAGATGTGTATTCCTGCCCTGTGCTAAGAGTGTAGATGTGTATTCCTGCCCTGTGCTAAGAGGGCAGATGTGTATTCCTGCCCTATGCTAAGAGGGTAGATGAGTATTCCTGCCCTGTGCTAAGAGGGTAGATGTGTGTTCCTGCCTTGTGCTAAGGGGGCAGATGTGTATTCCTGCCCTGTGCTAAGAGGGCGGATGTGCGTTCCTGCCCTGTGCTAGGAGGGCGGATGTGCGTTCCTGCCCTGTGCTAGGAGGGCGGATGTGCGTTCCTGCCCTGTGCTAGGAGGGCGGATGTGCGTTCCTGCCCTGTGCTAGGAGGGCGGATGTGCGTTCCTGCCCTGTGCTAGGAGGGCGGATGTGCGTTCCTGCCCTGTGCTAGGAGGGCGGATGTGCGTTCCTGCCCTGTGCTAGGAGGGCGGATGTGTATTCCTGCCCTGTGCTAGGAGGGTGGATGTGTATTCCTGCCTTGTGTTAAGAGGGTGGATGTGTATTCCTGCCCTGTTCTAGGAGAGTGGATGTGTATCCCCACTCGGTGCAGCTGCCTTCGTGGTCTGTGAGGACCCTCTGGCTGCGGAAGGGGGGACGCCCCGGGCCCGCAAGCTGCAGCCCCTGGAAGACGTTCCACGGGCGGAGAACAGTCGGGAGAGCCCGGCTGTGGCCAGTCAAGAGGAAGAGAGTGGATGTGGAATCCCACTCTGTGTCTGTGTTGAGAGAGTGGATGTGGAATCCCACTCTGTGTACCTGACTGTGGTTTTCTGGATAGGATGCTTTGTCTTGGTCTTGTTTGCCTGGATTGTTTTCTGTGGTATTGTCCAGTGTCTTTTTGACTTTTGTTTCGTGTTTGAATTTGGACTGATGACTGTGTTTGAATCTTGGACCGACGACTGTGTTTGAAATCATGAAACTGTTTGCTTTGTTCGCTGAAGAGTTTTACTTGGTCCCCTTAATGCTTAGTGAGTAAGGAACTTAATTTTGTGGACCCCGCTCTAGTGGCGGTGTGTTGGTTGATAGCCAAAGTTAATTTTTAAAGCATAGTGTTTTATCTGTGCTTGTGCTCGCAGCCAGCTGTGATGAGCTGGGAAAGATTTAAATTTTGCTTGGGAGCAAAGAACCTTAAAGGGGCAGGCTACATTAGAAATGCTACAGGAGGAACTATCTGAAAAGGCTCAGAACGAGGTGGGAGAGGACTCTAAGGAAAACAAGAACAAGAAAGGAATTTCTGACATTTGCTCACAGAAGGAGAGCGCTCATTAAGAGAAGTTCTTTAGGGAGCCTGCCTTATCTGCTGTCCTTATTCCAAGGGAGGAGCCAGTCTCCAGCATTAAATTACTTTTCTCACTGATCATCATTAACATGGAGAGTGCCTTTGATCCTATCCCCACAGCAGCCAGTTCCTGCCCCTATGGTTAAAATGCCCCAGGTTGGGGGACAAAAAGAGCCCCTAAAATAGTTTCAAAGAATCTACAACAAGCTGTAAAAAACTTGTTTTGTTTTGCCAGTCAAAATTTAGAATTCAGGCTTTGGCGGTGGCCAAGGTCAGGATTAATGTTTTCTTTTCCATGGGCCCTTTAAACCCAGTGAGACAGTTTGGTAAAGGGCTGCTACTGAGGTCCTGATAGCCCCAGGTGAACTGGTTACGATTCTTTTGTCAGCCACCTGGCATCTAGCACCCAGGTTCTAACCATCTCTCCATCCTTTTGTTATTAGTTGTTACTAGAAGCCTAGTGTCATTTGGAGGCTGGTTCTCTTGAGAGGCAAAGCCACGGAGCTGACACTGAAGAGAGATACTCCTTGAGGGAAAATCTAAGCTTGTGCTTATTTGTACAATGGCCTTTTTGTCCAAGAAAGGCCTCCTGGTTTAGCTGTGTGACTAAATGCTGTTTGCCCTCTTCAGTAGACTTCTATTCTCAAGATTCTCTTGTTTTCTCACCATCCCATTTGAGATGCTTGTTAGTAACTGTTACAGGTCTTCTTTACCACTGAGGAAAGACAGAATCCTACTGGAGGCCAGAAAGAGGGTTCCAGACACGGATGGAAGGCCCCTCACTTCTGCCTGTTGGATTCAATATGCCTGAAGGTAGGGAGTGCTCCAGGTCTGCCGCCAGGCTCCAAGGGTAGGTCTCTGAGGGGCTGAAAAATGCCCCAACAATCTGGCTAAGATAAGGAAAGGATATAAAGAGAAAGTTACAGAAATTTAAAGAGTTAAGTTAAGTTGCTGAGAGTTATTACAAGTTACAGAGAAAGAGGTAAAAAGAGCAGAAAGCTAGGGAAGAAAAGAGACAAAAAGAAGAGGAAGTTAGAGAGCTAAAGAGAGATAAAAGACGAGAGAGGAACATATACTGGCCACAGTAGTTAGGGAACCTAGGAAGATAGTACCTGGCAACAGAAGAGAATTCCTGGCTAAAGATCAGTGTGCCTAATGCAAAGAAAAAAGGACACTGGGTCAGGGACTGCCCAAGAAGAACAAGAGGGGCCACTGGAGAGCTTCTTGGTCCTAGAGTGCTGGCTATGTACAGAGATAGAAGGGAAGTGAGGATACAGGGACCCAATGCTCTGTGCTCCTATGCCCCCCCCCAGTGGGCCAATATCTAAAGACCTTGAGTACAAGGGGCTACTGACAACGAACAATACCTATGGACTGCCTGAAGAACAGTGGACCTTGGCATGGGCCGGGTAACCCACTAGTTCATAGTCATCCCTTGCTCATGAGAAAATTGCTCCCCAAAATGGCTTGCGTGGGCTGAAATGGCTGGGTGAGGTCATGTGTATGCATATCTGCAGACTGTGTATGTGGAGCTTAAGATCTGTCTCAGTGCACCAGTACCTGATGCTGGGAGATGAATGACTTAGCGCTGTTCTGCCTGGAACACATCACTCCTGCCAGCTGGACACTAACAATTATCACCCAATCCAGGACTTAAACTGTGATAGAGTAGCTGATGTTTTGCCTTTGAATAGAGTGTCCCAAAAGATGGGACCACTGGTCAGCTGCCATGGACTAGATTCTCCACCGGTTGGGGACAATCTGGTCACCTTGCTGCCCGATCCGGACCTGGAGCCACCACAGCACGAGTGTCAAGCACTGACAGAAGCCCATGGGTGGAGGAAAGACCTCTGCGACTGGCTGATTGACCCCTGCTGAAAGCCAAGGACCTTGTCCACAGACGGGAACAGTTCTCTTCATGAATGAAGGTCAGAGATAAGTGGGTGCTGCCATGGTGGACAACACAATGTCATCTGGGATGGCTGAACTTCTACTCTCCCAGCACATCAGCGCTGCAGATGCCTTTACCTTCTCTTGAATGCCCTGGTGAAGCCAACAACTGCAAGAGACGGCCTCGATAGTCATCAAGAAGATACTGGAAGAAATCTTCCCCAGTCTGGAGTGCCCAAGGTAATCTGGTCAGACAACGGCCCTACTTTCGTTGCCAAGATAAGCCAGGGTGTGGCCAAGTATTTAGAGGTCGATTAAAAATTACATTATATTTGCAGACCTCAAAGTTCAGGACAGGTAGAGTAAATAAATAAAACTCTTAAAGAGATCCTGACCAAGTTAACCATGGAGACTGGCGCAGACTGGGTGACACTCCTTCCCTCTTGCTCTCTTCAGAGCAAGAAATACCCCTTCCAGATTCAGCCTTACCCCTTTGAGATCTTATATGGGGCCTCAGCTCCCCTGACTGTATTAGATGATGTTACTGAACCAACATGTCATAGTAATAATGATTTGTATGCCAGGCTAAAAGACCTACAGGTGATACAGAAAGAAATCTGCTCACAGCTGACAGCAGCCTATGCCCCGGAGACCCCTGAGACATCTCACCCCATCAGTTCCAGGAGACTACAGCTACACTGAGCCCAGACACTCGAGCCTCGCTGGAAAGGACCATACCTGGTGCTGCTGACCACCCTGACAGCTGTCAATTCTCAGCCCTCACCAGCCATGTACTAGCTGTTGGGGCTGAGAGCTGGGACCTAGAGGGAAATTCAGTCATGTTTGTCCTGGGTTCTATCAAGATAGGTGTGGGGATAGGCTTGATTTCTATTACGAATGATGTAACATTACATATGTTAGTACTCTTAATACTTCTTGGGACTGTGCCTCAGGGATCACAGTCTGTATAAGTTTAGAAGTTCTAAAAGCTAGTCATGACCTTGGTGTATAGGCTTGGATAGTGTCCAGATTAGAATCCTCATGTTAAGACAACAATACCAATCTGTTATGCTAGATGAAGCTGAGTTCTCCATGTAGTTCTAAGATTAGAACTGTTAACAAAAAAGAAGAAGGGAATGTAGAACTAGAGTTTTAAAAAGGTTACTCATTGTCAGAGTCCGGATGTGCAGGGCCGGACGTGCCTGAGGGAGAGCCAGAGATAGGACTTGGCAAACCAGCTATCAGCCCCAAGGACATTGACCATCTGTAGCCACCCCCTCCCCTTCCTTCACCCCCCTGAGTGAGATGAGCCACCCTACCTGCCTGCTGAGCTGCTAGAGAGCATGTACACCTTGCTGATGTAATTTCGCGCCGAAAGTAACTGTGCACCATTTGAATTGACCAATCATGTTTAACCTCGCGAATGCCCCTATATAAACCCCCGAGTTTGGAAGCTCGGGGTCGATTCCTCTGTCTCCTGTATGGGATACGTATCGACCCGGGATCCCGCTAATAGGGATCTCGTTAATAAAAGCTACCTCCTGCTGTTACATCAAGGCCGGCTACTTGTGATTCCTGGGGGCACCTCACCCCGCGATTGGAGCGAGAGACACGGCTCCCCGTTTTACGCTCTTTCAATGGACAGTATCCAACGTCAGCCAGACCTTCCCTGGGGTAGACAGAGCTGGCAGTGGTGCAGTTGTGGCAGGCTCTAGGAGCCCTGGGCAGCCGAGCTGAGGCGGGCACACCCAGTGCTCTCTGTGGTTACTTACCTGTCTGCGTTTGCACATCCTCAGTTAAATACGTCAGAGTCTTCCCGTGAGCACCAGTGAGTGTGCACACATGGGGATCCTCTTACGTCATCAACCTGTAGCCCTTCTGACAGGCCTGGAGGGACCTATGGGGGACCTACCGTGGTGAGCTGTCGGGATATACTATGATTTGGATAGTTTCAATTAAGGCTTAAAGCTGCCAAGTTTTTAATGTCTGTTGAAACTGAAAAAAATGTAGGTTGGTGGCACTGAATGCCACTATATATTGAACCTAAGATATATAATAGAATCTTAAGATATCAAGGCAGAAGATGAGAGATGGCTCAGCTATTAACAGTGCTTCCTGCTCTTTCAGAGGACCAGAATTTGGTTACCATAACACCGGTCAGGTGGAACTTCACCTTTACAGGATCCAATCCCTTCTTCTGGCCTACAAGGGTACCATACACGTGTGTATCAAATCAGCAGTAAAATATAAAGGCAGAAAACATTTGTACATATATAAAATGAAAGGGCACTAGTTAGCTACAGAAGACTAAATCTCCTAATTAATGTTTTTAATTTTTGTTTTTATTGTGAGGAGGGTAACATGCCACAGCGTATATGTGGAGGTCAGAGGGCAACATTCAGGAGTTGGTTCTCCTCTCCTACCGTATGGGTCTTGGGAACCGAACACAGATTGTTAGGATGGGCAGCAAACCACTGAGCCATCTGGCCAGCCCCAGACCCCATCTTTAAAATGCTTGACTTATTCTGCAATGTTTCACTTTCTGAGACAAGGTGTTACTTTGTTCCCGGGGACTGCCCTGAACTGGGGCATCTCTAACACAGCCTCCCAAGCACTGAGGTTACCGGTGTGAGTCACACCCGGCCGAACATTTGTGTACGGTGCACATGGGTGTGTTCCTGTTTGTGCACGTGCATTTGGAGGCCGAAGATGGAGCTCAAGTGTCTTCCATTTCCCTCCACCTTTTGTGTGTGTGTCTAATAACCATGCCCCATGTGAGTGCAGGTGGCCCCAGAGACCAGAAGGGGCTTCTGATTCTCCGGAACTGGAATGTACCCCTCCCCATTCTGGGGAGTCTCTCACTGTAACTGGAGCTCCCTATGAGCAAGAGCAGCTGGCTTGTAAGCCCTGTGAAGCCACGCCTGATATTTTATGTAAGTGCTGCGGTGAAAACTCCGGTCCTCCTGCTGGTATGGTGAGCGCTGCACTGAACGAGCCATCAGTTCCTTGTTCTGAAACATTTAAACCTGAACCTGTTGGTGTTCTGTCTAAGCTCCACCCCAACAGCTACCTGGGAACAGCCAGGTATGCTCCGCCCCACAGTTGCCTAGCAACAGCCAGCTGTGCCTAACTATGTAAAGGGCTGCTTGCTCCCTCCTCTCCCTTACTCCCCTCTTACTCTCTCTTGCTCTCTCTGTTCCTGTCCCTTCTCTCTCACCCCTCCCCCTTTCCCTCCACGTGCCCATGGTTAACTGCCTCTCCTCTCCTCTCCTCTTCTTCTCTCATTAAACCTTTCCAGGTGGAACCATGCTGTCTGGGTGTGTTTTGTCCGGGCACGAACCGAGATTTAAACCCTAACAGAACCTTCTGTGAAACTATAAAAGTTGAATTGAACTCCTTCATTAAACAGACAAATCACTGATCTGGGAATGGGGGGTTGGGGCAGGGAGCATGTCTACAATCTCAGCATTTAAGAGGTAGAGACAAGAGGATCAGGAATTCAAGGCCAGCTTGGGCTATTGTATCGGAGGCCATGTCAAAACAAAGCAAAATCCATGAGAAAGGCTCGGGAAAAGGGAATAAATCTGGAACGAGGTTCCCTGGGTGAGCTGTTCTATACCAAACAGAGGTGTAGACAGGACACTGTGTGAGCATGTCGTCAGCGTGCTGAGCAAATGCTACTAGATTTATTCAGAGATTTGAACTTTCTGTTTGTAGTTGTGGGCACTTAGATGAAGAGTCTTTACAAAGACTCTGAAGATTATTAGGAAATCCCCAGAAAGATCTCTGTTCAATAACTATCATCTGATCAGTTGCCCAAAGTGCTTGGCTGTGTCACAGCAGAATGGAAGGCAGATCCGTGGGGGGCTGGGGCGGATGGTCGCTCGCTCACACTCACATGAGTTAGGAAGTCACTCTCATGGTCACAGCATTTGCAATCTGTGGTCCCTGCAGTAGGCTGGTCATGGAGCAAAGGCCCGGCTGCAGCAGGATCACGCTGTTCTGGGGACGGTCTGTCTGCTTCCTTCCCCTCACCTCTTCAAGCGTAATACACAATCTGTCCCCATTCTAGATGTAGGGCAACTTTTTCACACGTAAGTAAAGCTGAGTTTTATTTCCCAGTAGTAACCTCCTCATCTTTCCCTAGTAGAGTCCATGACTGTGTGTTTCTTACCCAGGCTTTAAAAAGTTAATGGTTTTAGGTAAAGACAAACTACAAGTTAGTTTCCATTTTTATTAAAGTCATGTTCTTCTAAGGAATACATTACACTTCAAGTTCACCACCATAAATAAAGAACAATTTTTAATCTATCTTATTAAAAATGTAAACATAAAAGCATTCCCTCCCCGGTCCCAACCTAATTTAAAAGGGAAAAGCCTTTCCAGCTTGACCCTGGCTCCACAGTGAGCAGCTTCGCTTGAGCACAGCACATCAGGCCTCCTGGGCTAGGGGCAAAGGTCATGTCAGGGGAACCAGTGCTCACCATGAAGCCAGCTGTGAGACTGTGAGTGATGTCCACCTCATGCTGGGACAGTTCAGCTGTCTTCAGAGACTGGCTCTCCTCTGGTCATCGAGGCCAGGCATGGAACAATGTGCAGGCTGGAGACTCCAGGAGGCTGAGCAGGGCCAGCCATGACTTAGGCCTTGTCAAGTGTTAGTCTCAGGGCTTTACAGTGTGAAATTTCAGACCAACCATCTAGCCTGCTGTATACATGGCTGTGAATGCTAATTTTTTTGGGGGGAGGGAGGGTAAGGGTAGGATTGAGACAGTGTCTCCCTCTGAGGCCCAGGCTGGTCTTAAATCATAATCCTACTGCCTCTACCTCCTAAGTGCTGGGATTATAAGCATGACCACCATGCCCAGCTGACTCTGTGAATCTAATATTGAAGAGACTGGTGATAACATTTCAAGAAATACTCTGACACACTTACTTAGGTATCTTCCTAAAACTATTTACAACCCATACAATTAAATCTAAATTTCAATAAACTCTAAGCCAACTTAGGTTAAAAACTAATGCTAAGTATAATTTATAACATTTTTAGAATCCCCATTTGGTCTTAAAAATATAAGAATCCTATAGGAAAAATGTAAGTATTACTGGAAGGATGTTCTGCAGGAGAAATCGAAGGAGTCGACACAGAGACTGTCAAAGGCTGTCCCGCTCCTTTCCTGATCCTGCTCAAGGCTCCTCACATGGCTTGGCTTCCTTCCTGTAAATTCTGCAAAAACCTGAGACAATTCACTGGATATGTTTGACACCTGGGACCTTAAAACACTCACAAGGACATGTCTGAACTGAGCACCGAGGTAGTCAGTCTTTAGAAACATTGACATTTCTGATTCAGAAAGGGTCTGCAGTCTACTGATCAGCTGTCCCCCTCTCTTTCCTGCCCCAGCTCACTTCTACCATGGAGCACCCTGCTCGGTTCCTTCCATGGGTGACTGGTTTTGTCCTTGCGATGCGAAAGGATTCACTAGCATGAAGGCTGATTCAAATTCTTCCCTTCACAGCTGAATTCTACAGCTGATCCTGTACTGAAATCTCGACTGCAGAAGCGACTTCTTAGTTGCTATATTCTAAGGGATGACAATGAGCCTCTTACACTGTCTCCTGGCTGGGTGACCATCTAAGCCTTGCTAAGGACACCATGTAGGATCAATGATAAGCGACAGTGACCTTGCTCTGGGCTCACTGAAGAGGAAGAGACAAAACAACCCAGCTAGAAACACTCAGGAGTCCAGTGCTTTGTGACACTGGCTGCATGAAGTTTCACGCTTGTGCAGAGAAAATACTGGGACACCACATTCCAAGCTTAATAAATAAATATATATATATGTATATACAAAAAATGTCATCTGTAACATTTTCTCCAGAAAGTCATTAGTGCAAATATAATATTAATTAAAATATAAAGCAAAAATATATTTCAAGTAGAAAAAGCACCGCTTGGAAACAATACTACCTAGATGGCATTGCCTCATGACAGTAGAAATGTCGTCAAACCTACCAGGGACTCTCAGGACACTCCACTGTTATTTTTGGTGAAATTCTTTATACATTTTGTAGGTTCAATCATAATCACCATAGGTATCAAGGTTTAATATGTATTTCCTTTTTTCTTTTTAGACAGGTTCCTCTCACTATGTGACATTGGCTGGTCTGGAACTTTTGTAGACCAGGCTGGTCATAGACTCAGGTATCCACTACCCCAAGTGCTAGGACTAAAGGCCTGTGCCACCGTGGCTGGCATATTGCATATTTCTTTAGAAACATACTCGCTTTTCTCTGACTTTGTACAGCTTAGAGAATGCAGAACGCTGGCAAACACGGTGTACTGGTCTGAGGATGACGACCATTTTAGCTGCAGTTGGCTGGGTTTAGGAGTCTCGGCTTTGCACAGTGATGAATCCCTCCAACTTACACTGCATGCAAGAACATATTTCAAAGTTCCACTCTTAAAAGAAGGGGAATTTTCCTTTACTCTGAGGCTGCTGCGGTACCACAGCTGGTTAGCATTGCTGTTCACTCCACAGTGCTTGGTCCCCGACACAGCCATTCTCCCATCTACTCCCAAGACAGTATTTCATGTAGCCAATAATTGAATTTTACTATGCAGCTGAGGATGACCTTGAACTCATAATCCTTCTGCCTCTACTTCCCAAGTGTTGGGATCATGGGCCACCAGGTTCCACTAGTAAATGTCTTAACTAGAACACGAAATAACTATATGGTAAGTGGAACAGAGGGAAGACCAGTGTGTCTAAATGTCATGTTTCATTTTAAAACTGTTTTACATTTACGTGTGTGTGTGTGTGTGTGTGTGTGTGTGTGTGCATGTGTGCATGCACATGTGTTGGTTAGAGGACAACTTTCAGGAGTCAGTTCCTTTCTTTTCCCAAGTGGTCTCCAGTAATCAAACTCAGGACTTCAGGCTTGGTGGCAAGTACCTTTACCCACTGAGCCATCTTGCTGGTCCCAAAGTCTGTTTATAACACTACAGTAATTGATTATCTTTAGGGAGAAAAACAGGGTATCGCTTTTCGTTAAAGAGTTTCAAAGTGGGCCTGGAGAGACGGCTCAGTGGTTGAGAGCACTGACCGCTCTTCCAGAGGTCCTGAGTTCAATTCCCAGTAACCACATGGTGGCTCTCAACCATCTGAGGTGGGATCTGATGCCCTCTTCTGGTGTGTCTGAAGACAGCTGCAGTGTACTCACATACATAAAATGAATAAACATCTTTTTTTTTAAAAAAAAAAAAAAAAGAGTTTCAAAGTTAAGTTCCCAGATGGTTGGTCAGGAGAACTGCTTCACAGAATCCACGTGGTACAGGAGGGTCAAGCGCAGGAGGAAAGTGACAGGTTAACAGAGGTAATATACAAGTGCTGTAACAGCGTCCAGATGGGCCGGTGGGCAGGCTGGACCCCAAACCTGTACTCTGCAGCTAGGAAGCAATTCAGACGGCTTTGTCTTAACGAGTTTTTCTTCTTGTCTATGAAATAACTTTGTGATTTAGCAGTACTTCTGGAAGTAACTGCAAGCCTGTCCAGGTCTAAACCTTTAACATTTACACAGGCCAGAAGGGGTCAGTTGAGTTTTGATGAATTACTGTATTTTGTAAATATTATCTGAAGTATAACCCTGCCGCCTTCTGTTTGCATGATTTCAGCCCTCTGACCGCACACTGTACTCCACCCTCTCCCATGGTTTTCCAAGCTGCTATGAAATAAATGAGGAAAATGAGTGGACACTAAGCTCAGGTGGAGACGGCTGAGTGCAGAGCGCTAACACCACTGACCACAGCTCAGCCAACTGCCACACAGCTGGCAGGAAAGGCAAACACGAGCAGACAAGGAGTGATGACTTGAGGGTGTCTGTCGTATCCGATGTTCATTTAAAACATGTGCGATGGTGGCGGGAGATCTGAAATCCTGATGACCAGTTTTGTACTTTGGATGATAGGATCCTCAACTCAAACTCTGGACTCAAGCTCATCAGCTGCTGTCTGAGGGACCTTGGTGCTCATGGATGCTCGATGAATGCACATGCTGAGGTAAGTGATCGTGGCAGACCCCACCGTCCACCCGGCTTAAACGAGAACTGCAGAACTGCCACGAGGTTGCATATCCATGACCTAAGGAACCTTGGCGCAGTTCCTCTCCACACTCCGAGGTGGCTGTGTGGCTGGTCAGCAGTGACTGTCATGGAGCAGTCACACTCGGTGACCCACTCTTCACAGTCCTACTGTGGACAGCACTTCCAAGCCAGAATCCGGAATGCCATGTCTGCCGTCAGCATTTTCTGCCTGGCTTGCGCTCACCCAGGTCCTGTGCTCTGTTCGTGGGAACACGACCAAACTGTTGTCTGGAGAATTCTCTTTTCCACTCCTAGTGCCAAACACACAGAAGGAATCCGGCCAGCAGAGGGAACAGATTGCCGAGGAGGAGCCAAAGCGTGACAACCAGGCTAGAAGAACAGGAGCAGAGATCTAGGGCAGAAAACAGCACAACAGGCTCATGTCTGCGATTAGATCAGCCCGGTTAAATACTGAGAGGTGAGCAGAGGATGAGGGAGGGGATGGAGGGACCTGGAGCCAGAGCTCAGAGAGGGGCGAGGGGGTGGAGAACACATGGAGTCAGAGCTCAGTGGTGGGGTGCTTGCCCTGCAAGCCATGTGTTCAACCCTCAGTGCTCTACAAACAGGTGTGGTGTGCACTCCTGTAACCCAAGAACTCCAGAGGCAGAGGCGAGAGGATCATCATGAGTTTGAGGCCAGCCTGGTCTACACAGAAAGTTCTAGGCCACCCTGGGTGAGAATAAGACCCTGTCTGAAAGTAAATAAACAAATGAGTTTAATATTCTGAAATATATTATTACTTCTGTGATGAGTTTAATATTCTGAAATCTATTACTTCTGTAAGAAGGTTTTGGGAACCAACTAAATGGAAACAATAAAAAAAAAAAAAGGAGAATTGGGGCTGGAGAGATGGCTCAGTGGTTAGAGCACTGACTACTCTTCCAGAGGTCCTGAGTTCAAATCCCAGCAACCACATGGTGGCTCACAACCATCTGTAATGAGATCTGATGCCCTCTTCTGGTGTGTCTAATAATAAGTATTTAAAAAAAAGGAGAATTAATGGAGATATTCATTTTATATTTCTTTCAGAACATTAGTAGGTTTATTCTTTGTTTATTCATTTGTTTTTAGATACATGGTCTTATGCAGCCCAAGCAAGCCTCAAATTCTCTGCGTTGAGAGTCTCCTCAATTCTTGATCCTCCTGTCCCCATCCTATAGGTGCTGGGTATGTGCCACATGCCCTATTAAATATTAGCCTTAATGTTAGCAGTTTAGTACTAAGTAGTTGAATTCACAAGACAGCTAAATTAGGGGTGATGACTGCCAAAAAGGCTTTGCTGTGGGCTAATTGTGTGTCTCCTGCAAGTACACTGAAAATATCACATTTTAAAAATAAAACTTGCAGGTAATACTTGTTTTAAAGACAAGCAACTCAGCCTGGGGGTGCACCTCAGGCGGTAGCATACTGGTCAG
The DNA here is from genome assembly GCF_021556685.1 of Rattus norvegicus. Lineage (NCBI taxonomy): Eukaryota > Metazoa > Chordata > Mammalia > Rodentia > Muridae > Rattus > Rattus norvegicus. Next base: position 81,436,532 of record NC_141544.1, read on the forward strand.
GCTTGTATGAGGCCCTAGAATCTATCGCCAGCATGCATAAAGCAGGTAGGGCAATGATGACTGGGTCCATTATCCCAGCACATCATCCCGATTACACACTGAGAGGTACGCAAAGAGTGAGAGAGGGGAAGGAGGCACTGGGCAATTCACAGACGGCCTCAGCTGAAGATGGAGTTGTGGATTAGGCCAGCCACATGAAACTGTCTCAAAAAACAAAAGAAGAGGACACACGCACACACAGAGACAGACACACACACCATAGAGCGATACATGCACAGACACACAGACACAGACACAGACACACACGCACAGACACACACACATATAGAAAAAGAATGAGCATGAGAGTTCCTGGCACAGCTCAATAGGTGGTCAGTTAAAACCTTGTGTGTGCAGTTGGGCTGGAGAGATGGCTCAGTGGTTAAGAGCACTGTCTGTTCTTCCAGAGGTCCTGAGTTCAATTCCCAGCAAGCACAAGACTCACAACCATCTGTAATGGGGTCCAGTGCCCTCTTCTGGTGTGTCTGAAGACAGCTACAGTGTACTTATTGTTACAGTCTGTACCAGTCTGAAGATCAGTGCAGGTTGGGGGCTACAGGGCTCCTTCACAGAAGTGGCAGCACAGCCAGTCTCAGAGAAGCCACTGAAATATGAAGAGATGCTGTGCCCAGTACAGTGGGCTTGGCTGACTGGGGTGAAGGGATGAAGAGAACACACCCACTAAAGAAACAGCAGATGCAGCAGATGGACACCGAAAAGCTAGGGTTAAGTGGGCTGTGCACACCCAGGGTGGCCTAGAACTTTCTGTGTAGACCAGGCCAGCCTCAAATTCATGATCCTCTGGCCTCTAGTGTGGGTAGGAAGTCCGTGAGCTGTCACAGGCTGTATGCAAGGGTGCAGGGAGGAAGCTGAAGTTGCTAGTTTTCATACACATCTTTCCCACTTGGACCCTGAGGAAGGCTCTGCCATCTTCAGAGTCATCTCTGAAGTCCCTGTCACTCCTATAGGGCTGAGGCACTGGGGTCCTGGATACAACTGTGACAACAGTACCCATTCACTCACTCACGGTGCCCTCTGCTCCTATGGGGGCAGGAAAGAGAGCATATAAGGGCCACCTGACTTAATCATTTGTGACCACGGCTGCCCAACCTCCTCGCAATAGATCCTTTGCCTATGATAAGCTCCTGGGGTAGAAACAACATTTCACAGGCTTGACTGAACTTGGCTTCCTCCTGATTTCTCCATATTCTGCTTCTGTACAAAGACTCTTATCCCTGAACCCAAAAAGGTGACTCCCCCTTTATCCTAACTCCAACTGCTAAGGGTCTGAACACTGCCCCACTCCCACATAGCGCTTTAACAAAGAGATGGTTATTGTCTTACAGTTAAATCTGGGCGAGGTGTAAGGATGGGTACCCTCTCAGGACTATCTGTTTTGGATCAGTCTGTGGCCATTTGTGTTCTTATGTTAATTGGGGTCCCTGTGGTGGTTTGTATATGCTTGGGACAGAGTGTGGCACTATTAGGATGTGTGGCCTTGTTGGAGTAGATGTGTCACTGTGGGCGTGGACTTAAGACCCTCCCCCTAGCTACCTGGAAGTCAGTCTTCTCTTAGAGGCCTGCAGATGAAGATGTAGAACTCTCATCCTCCTGCACCATGCCTGCCTGGATGACACCATGTTCCCACCTTGATAATGGATTGAATCTCTGAACCTGTAAACCAGCCCCAATTAAATGTTGTCCTTATAACAGTTTTTTGGTCATGGTGTCTCTTCACAGCAGTAAAACCCTAAGACAGAAGTTGATACCAGGGACTGGGGTACTGCTGTGATAGGCCTGACCATGCTTTTGTTTGGAAGAATGTGGATTTTTGGGACTTTGGATTTGGAAAGCAATGGAATGCTGTAAGTGTGTCTTAGTATCTCAGTAGGAATGCGGAAGACTTTGTTCCTGAGAGTGATTTGAACTGTGCGGACCTGGCCTAAGACATTTTAGTGGAGAAGAATTTCAATATGTGGGCTAGAGACTGTTTCTGTGGCATCTTGGTGAAGAGTCTACCCGAGGCTAAGGTAAAGAGATTTGTATTAATTGCATTGAAAAACCCAGCAAAGACTTTGTTCTCTGGTTAAGTCTCATCAAGAGTGTACTGAACAAGTGTAGTAAGTTTAGAAAGGAAAAACACAAGATATATGGTTCAAATAATAATAAAAGGGCACCATGAAATAAAATGGAGCTGAATTCTGTGTTCAAGGATATAAAGAGATTGAGGGAGCAGTGGTGTCAGGGCAGGATCCCACCCAGCTAAGCTTAGTGTTTGTGCTTGCAGTTGAACAAGGAATAGTTTGGACTTTTAATCTGGAAGGAACTACAATCGAGAAATGGAGGACACACTTGTGAACTGGATCATGTGGCTAGACAACAAAGGATTTTTGATCTGGATCTTGAGGACAGTGGTCATGAAAAACTTAGGTCCAAGCAAGGTAGTGCACACCTTCAATTCCAGGAGACTGAGGCAAGTAGATTTCTGAGTTCAAGGCCAGCCTGAGATAGGCAAGTTCAAGGTGAAGAAATGGTGTCTGTTCACAGAAGTAAAATTCTAACTAAGACAGGACCCCAGAATTTGGTGCCATTGGAAATAACTCCTTGTGCTGTTACGAGTGTAGCCGTAGGAGGCTGAGTGGAGCTGTGTTGGCCGTTTCTGTACAGCAGCTTGAGGGGCTTTGCAGCTAAGATGGCTCCCAGCTACCACCTGGGAAGCAGTCTCCTCTGGACTTTGATCCTGTGTCTTTTTCCCTTCTGTGATTCTGCCTCATGTGCCCCCGCTGCGACAAGTCCTGGGAATCGTTCTAGGGAGCTGACAAATGAGGATTGTCCTGAAGACCCCCAACACATGTACAAAACCCTCTGAATTCACCATCTGACCCAGGCTCGGTGACAGGTGCCTGACCATGCACCTGAGATGCTGACATGAGGGTATCACCATGAGTTCCAGACCAGCCTGTGTTACACAGGTGGACTCTGTCTCAAAAAGCCCAGATAAGACCAAGCCTTGCTCTGTACTTAAAGGACTTTTGGTGGGGAAAGACCCAGGCTTTGGAAAAGACATGAAGTTAACTTTAGAATGTATAAACTTTCAAACGTAAGTTGTATAAAGCCATCTACATTTTGTTTGTTTTTTTGAGACAGGCCATGTGTCCTAGGAGTTTCCATTGCTGTGAAGAGATGGCATGACCAAAGAACAACATTTAATTGGTGTTGGTTTATAGGTTCTGAGGTTCAGACCATAATCATCATGGCTAGCAGGCTAAAGGCTGGAAAAGCCAAGAGTTCTACATCTCATTCCAAAGGCAACAGAAGAAGACTAACTTCCAGCAGCCATGAGGAAGGGTCTCAAAGCCTATGCACATAGTGACACACTTCCTCCAACAAGGCCACTCCTCCTAATAGTGCCACTCTCTGGGCCATCGTATTCAAACTGCAACATCATGGAACCCATTCTCACTTAACTGTTATTAAAAACACTAACATTTGGGGGAAACTGCATGAAATGTTTATTGTTAGTATTATTAAATGCTAAAGTCATACTTTAAGGATTCATAAATTCTGTTATTAATGCTCACTGTGGACACCTTCACTGAGGCCTTCTGAAGCCAGTCCTTTCCAACCTCCTCCTGGTTCTAAAGAACACACTGGAATGTGTCACCTTGGTCTCATGGACTGAATGCAAGAATAGAGTATCCCTATTCTGAAGACCTGAAATCCAAAAGGCTCCAAAACCAAACTGTTCTGGGAACAGAGATGACCCCACTTGAGGAAAATTCCTTATCTGACTTGATTAAAACACAGACACACCAAAAACACTGTATCAAATTACTATTAGGGCATGCGTATAAAGCATATACAAATGTCAATATATTTTGTGTTTTTAGATTTAGGTCTCATGCCAAAGACAGCTCACTTAAATATGCAAATGTTCCAAAATCATAAAACCTCTGAATTCCAAAACAATTCTATTTCCAGATGTTTCAGACAGGAGTAACCAGTTACCCTGCGCTATCCTTTAGTGAGAGCCTCTTTGTCCTTACAAGCCAGCGCCTTTCCCATTCTGCGTCATGTGAACTGTGTCTCATGCCCTTTGCTCCTCTTTGTTGGTGCCAATCCTATTTTGAGAAGCTTATGTGTGTGGACGTGTTCATGTGTGCACATATCTTCAAAGGTGTGTATGGAAGCCAGAGACTCATGTCCACATACTACCTGGACGTGGTCTTCCAGGGAGCCTGAAGCTCAATGACTGGCTGGCTGACCAACCAGCCCCCAGGATCTTCCTGACCCCTCTGCAAAGGACTGAGGCTATAGGCAAGAGCCACTATGCCTAGATTTTTTACAAACGTGTTGAGGATTTACACTCAGGCCCTCATGCTCTTGAAGGAAATATTCTATACACTGACCAGTCTTCCAGAGTATGATATAACTAAAATATAGTTTCTTTTGTTCACTTAGTTTAAATATGAGAAAAATGTATATTTTAAGATGTAGTTTGAAAATTAAATTGTATCTCCTGCCTCCAGGCAAACATCTACTCAAAATGCATAACATTCCATACCATTTCATTAATAAAATATGTTCTGATATATCCAGTGACAAAGGTGCACCCATGGCAATCATGGTGGTACACTATGACAATCCTAACACTTGGGAGTCTGGAGAGGATCACGGCCAGGGTCAAGGCTAATCTGAGGCAACATTGTAGTTTCTAGGAAAACCTGGGCTACCTGGTGAGACCCTGTCTCATAAAAACCATAGAAGATTTAGCAGTGGCACACATAGTAAGAAAATAAACAGATGAGCATTGTGGTACATATGTATAATCCCAGCACTTGGGGATACTGAGGCAGGGAGACCACTCCCATGGAATTCCATGGAAGCCTGGCTTATGTGAATTTGAGGGTAGCCTTGGCTATACAGCAAAAGCCTGGGTTGTTTACCAGCTTCAAGTTTAAAATAACAGCAGGAAGCAGGGTTTTCCCAGAGAACCTCAAGTCAGAGGAGGAGGAGCTTGGCCCACTCCAGAGCCCTGCTAAAGGGCATTTCAATATCCTGTAAGGAACAGCTCTCTTTACCTTCTCTCCTTCCACCAATCATGGCGAGTACTCACCCAGAGGAAGGGCTCGGGTCAGGTTGGCAGCTGGAGGGTCTGTTTCTGGTGGACACTGCTCACAGAAGTCCCAGCAGGAGGGGCACAGTAGGTTTCCATTGTGAATCCAGCCATTCATCTGAATTCGAACCGGGAGGACCTGCCCTGCCCGGCTACACAGATATGAGGTGTCTTGAACCCAAACCTTTAGACCTTGAGGAGAACAAGAAACCTTCAAGTAGGGGAGAAAGGTTAAGTCAGTAAGAGTCTTGGATGGATACTAAAGTTCACAAAAATGGGGGCTGGGAAGGGACGAGCCAGTGAAGAGCTGGGTGTGCGAGTGCTGAGACTTGAGCTCAGATCCTTGCACCCACACACAATGCCAGGCGTGAGGAGGTGCACACAGGCTGGTCCTTGGGGCTCACTGACCAGCAAGTCTAGCTCAATCTGGCGAGAGACTAGCTGAATCATGCAAACTTTGGGTTCAAGACCCTATCTCAAAAAGGAGATGGAGCAGCTACTGAGGAATAGCACCCAAGTCATTCCTGGGTCTTCACACACATGTGCACACCCCACATACATGTGTGCACAAACAGGAACACATAGGTTCCTGTCACAAATGACTAACCCTGTTTCATAACAAGCACAGTTTGGGATGTGGGCATGCTTTCAACGCACATATTATGAGGTAAGGTATTTAGTTTCTAAAAGAATTCCATTTGGTGGTAGTAGGTCTTTTCTCTCTCTCTAAGATTTATTTATGTGTCTCTGTGTGTATGTCTGTATGCCACATGTGTGCAGGTGCCTACAGGGGTCAGAGGAAGGTTTGGGGTCCTCTGGAATTGGAGTTACAGGCAGCTGTGAGCCACTTGTCGTGGGTGCTGGTAACAAAACTCAGGTCTGCTGGGAGAGCAGAAGGCACTTGTGACTGCTGACATCTCTCCAGCCTGTGGCTGTAGTCCTGAAACTCTGGTGCAGCAAAGTGAATTGAGAGGCCCTGGAAGCTGGATTTTAAAGATCTGCACCGCCAGCTCGGTCCCTTCATTGATTTTACTTCAATCTCTGCTAAGCAGAGGCCAGCCATGTCACTCTCCTTGAGTCACCAAAGTCTGCAAAAAGGTACTAGGTACATTTATACAGTGTGTATACACATGTGTACATGTACGTACACACACACACACACACACACACACACACACAGAGTATTTTGCAGTGAAAGCTCTTTCTGCTTTTCTGCTCAGTGATTACAAATATTTACAATGACTCTCTTTAGATTTGGTAACATCTTTAAAAGCAAGAATCAGGAAACCAATTTTAAAGAGCAAATGCATTAAAGGTAACCTTGGGGGTGGGATAGCTCAGGGCTGCCTCACATTCATGATCCTTCTGCCTCACCACTTTAGTGTCAAGATTACAGGCATGTGCCATGATACCTGGCTGTTCAGTTTGGAGGTAAAAAGCCCCCAACAGGCTCCTGGGTTTCAACACTTGGTCCGAGTAGGTACACGGGACTTTGGGAGGTGGGGACTAGCTGGAGCAGAGGTTCCCTACTTGTGGGTTGTTATCCCTTTGGGAATCAAACAACCTTTTCACAGGGGTTGCCTAGGACCACAGGAAACAAAGATGTTTACATTATGATTCGTAACAGTAAAAAAAAAAATATAGTCATGAAGCAGCAATGAAATAATTTTATGGTTGGGTTCACCATAACATGAGGAACTGTATTAAAGGGTTGCAGCATTAGGAAGGTTGAGAACCACTGAGCTAAGGGAAGTGTGAGCCCTTAGGTTTATAGCTCAGACCAACCTTAAACAGACGGGCTTCCTGCCCTGGCTTCATTTCCTGGTCTGCTAAGAAGTGAGTAAGCAATGCCCATTACACACCTCCACTGTCCTCCCCACCGTGAAGAGTCACATCCCCTCAAACTCTGAGCCCAGATAAAACTCTCCCGCATCACGCTGCTTCTTGTGAGGTATTCAGTCATGAGGACAAGCAAAGTAACTAACTTTTCTGTTAAACTTCTATGCTGAGGACCAAGCCCACTGTTGTGCTTGGCTGAGGTCCACAATACAGGGTCTGTCCTCCAGAAGCTTCTAAAAAAATAATATTTTTATTATTGGGAATCATATTATTATATTATAATTATATGATTAGAATATAGTTATCATATTATATGGGAATCATTATTATTCTTTGAGAATTTCATACAGTGTACTCTGATCATATTCACCTCCTCTCCCATCCCCTCTTCTAGTACTCTAACAGAGGAAGTAAGAGTGAGATACAAATATTTTAGTTAGGTCATTCAGGAGGTGGAGACCGGAGGTCAGGAGTTCATGCCTAGCCTTAGCCTACATGTCAAGTTTGAAGCTGCCTGGGTTGCATGAGAGCCTGTAAAAAATAAAGAAATTTGGGGTTGGGGATTTAGCTCAGTGGTAGAGCACTTGCCTAGCAAGCACAAGGTCCTGGGTTCAGTCCTCAGCTCCAATAAATAAATAAATAAATAAATAAATAAATAAATAAATAAATAAATAAATGAAATTTAACTAATAAGCTGTTTATGACGGAGAGATAAAAAATAGTGAAAATAACCTTGATATGAACATCAAAAAGTTTCAAAGGAGAAGTGTAATTATGTCCTAGAGATAGGACAGGATTGGATTTGGGTGACAGTGAGGTAGGTAGACATAAGCTGGGAAAAGAATGCACTCGGCTTTGAGAGAAAAATGATTTAAGAGTGTTGTCATAGGGAACAGCCTTATTTTCACCAATACGGAATTCTCAGAAGCAAGTACGGACAGATTAGTAGATACACACGTGGAAGCTGACTTAATAGTCTCCACTGAACTCAATCGAGTCCAGTAGAAGAAAACCTCATGCATGCTGCAGAAGATGCAGGAGGCCCAGGAATTGCTGGCACTGGGGACAGAGAACTAAGTTGGGATGCAGTTACAAAAATTAATTTGTCAACGGTTGGGTAACAGAAGCCATCTAAGAAAAGGCTATGGCAAGCACGTGGGTTTCCAGGAGATGGCCCAGTGTTTCGCATGGCTGTAGTGGGCGCACCCTGGAGAGGCACTGCCCCAGAGACTTCATCCCAGGATGCTTCTCACTGCTGATATATCTTTTCTGCCATTATTACATAGACTAAGGATTCCTGGGCATCAGCCCATCCTATTGGGTAGATTTCCTGCAGGTCAACATAAACTTTCATGAATTAATGTTGTTTAGATGAACTGATGACTTCCTGATTTTATTCAAATGATTTTAGGAAAAAAGTTTAAGAAGATAGTCTGAGTTGTTTTGACAAAACATGTAATAAAGTTAGGATCAAGAATGGAATGTGTCCCCTCCTCACAGAATAGTAAATAAAGGCTGCATAATAAGGAATACAATGAGCTTTCATAAATGGCACTAATAAGAGAAACAGGCGTGGGGCAGATTTGTGATCAAGGAAAAAACATTCATTCTAGGTCAGGTGCAAGGATGAAGCCACAGGCGTGCACCATGATAAAGAAAGGCCGCGTGCAACTGTGGCTTTGAACTTATAATGAGCTGACAGAATGAAACACTGCTTTGAACTTACTACTGGGCATCTGTGGAGGCATAGACAGGCAGCTCCCAGGCAGGGTCAAGTAAGGACTGGTGACAGGGGCAAGTAGGGGTTGGAATGCCGCCCGTGAGAAGAAAATGTTTTTCTCACTTGGCCTTAAACTATGTTCTGCTATGTCCTGTTTCTGTGGAAGCAGTTCTCATGCTCTCTTGGTTATGGCAAGTATACTTTGATAATAAGAAGAGGGGTGATTTGATATGTGAATATTTTGAGAACAAACCTTTGTTTAGTCTTATTTCTTTGTTTAGTCTTGCCTCAGTTGTTCCTGGTATTGTGGGAATAACGATCTTACAGTATCTTGCCAAAATGGAAATTGTAGTAATGCATATTCATATCTATATAAGGATTAATAAAGCTTGCAACTGCGTGCAGTTGCTTCTGCCTTTGCTCTGCATCCCCTGTGTCCTGGTTGTTTACGACCATACCCAGGGCACCCAACGCACTAGACGTTGACAGACATCCTTCTGTAACTTCCTTTTTGTGTAACATTTATCTATATCTATATGAGGTAATTTTATAAAGAACTTTTGTCAAGAAGATATAAATTGACCAGAGAAAAGAAATAAAAAGTGTAGCTTTGGGGGTTGGGGATTTAGCTCAGTGGTAGAGCACTTGCCCAGCAAGCGCAAGGCCCTGGGTTCGGTCCCCAGCTCCGAAAAAAAGAAAAGAAAAAGTGTGGCTTTTTGTATGTCTGTCTACATGTATGTACATACATACATACATACATACATACGTGTATAGATATATGTACATGCATTTAAATATGCATGAATACTTGTAGAACTGATGAGACAGGTGGTCAAACCCAGTCAAAGTGTGTGTGTGTGCATGTATCTGCTGTGTGTGTGTGTGTGTGTGTATGTGTGTGTGTGTGTGTATGTGTGTGCATGTATCTGCATGTATGCCTTTCTACTTTTCTTCCTCTTTTTTCTCTCTGGCTCATAAAGATTTAGTGAACTCTAAGTCTCCCTTCTGACCAGCCAGGTGCCCTTGAGCCAGTAACTAAATTTCTTTTCTTAATCCCCTGCTGCTATCAGGAGTTAATTGCCAGAAGCTGGCTGCTTTTGGCCACAGAATAGCAAAGGATTAGAGAAGATAGAAACTGCCAAAGGGAAAGCAGCTTTGGCACAACTGCCAACTCCATACCCTCTTCCCCTGCCCGCCTACATTTACTCTAAGATGCCCGGATGGACGCCAGCAGTTGGGTCTACTTTGGGAGAATCAATTAATTAGTTAATTAATTTCAAGGCACCTTGGATGGTCCAGGACCTGCTGTGTAGATCAGACTGGTGTCAAACTCACAGTGATCGACCTGTCTCTGCCTCCTGAGTATTTCTGGAGAGATTTAACAACCTGTTTACAAACAGCCTTGGCGCTCTGAGCATACACATAAGACCTGTCTAGACTCGACTGTCCTTCAACTGTCTTAAGAGGACACAATGACCAACTCCTAAAAAGGGAAGAGATGACATTGCGAGCCACAACTTCAAGAAGCCACCTTAAGAAGTTGGGGGAAAATAATTTCCAAAGAAATTATTTTCTTTGAAATAGGAGAACCCAGGAGCTGACACCAACTCCCCAAGCAGGAGAACCCATAGAAAAAAGAGCAGAGGGTACCCAGGATGTGGAGGTGACCATGTGCACTACACAGGTCCTCAGTTACTGTGTTATGTCCATGTAAACACTACATGCATGGGAGGAAGGAGAGCTCTCACCTCTGTCAGTGTGTGCCTTCCCAGAGGGATCACACTGGGTTCTGGGCTTAGTTGTCCTTTATGAAGGAGAAGCAGTACGGAGTATTTGGAAGGAGTCCAATTAGCTGTATGTAATTTAAAAAGCTATCACTTTCATAGCCAGCTGTGGTGGCACATGCCTGTACTCCCAGCACTTGAAGGCAGGAGGATTGGGAGGTCAAACTCCTTGTTAGCTACATAGCCATATGAGGCTGGCCTGTGCTTGTCTAGTAGGCCCATTTGGTTGGAGTGCTTTCTCTATCCTATCACCACAAGGCAGGGTCTCTTTTGTATGATAAGACACTTTCCTGGAGGCAGAATAGATGGCTGTTCTTTTGACTGGGAAATTGAAGCCATTACTATTTGGAGTCAGTGTTGATTCGTGTCCTTCTGCTGATCTGGCAGTGTTTGGTTGAATGTATGCAAACCCATAAATGTTAGGTATTTCACAAAGAAACTCAAGTACTGATCACATGGACATCCAGAGGGGCAAAGAGACTTTGTGTTAAAGTCCTGGAGGAACTTGGAATAGGAGGAATAGATGCCAACACAGAACAGGCTGTCCATAATGACCCCAGCGAGGGAAACCCATGCATTGCCTCTACCCAGGAGCAAGACAAGGGTGTGCATGGGCTTCATTCTCGTTCCGTACTGGAAGTCCCAGCGGGAGCAATAAGGCAGGAGATACAAATGTGGAGAAACTGAATAGGAAAGGAGGAAGCTGGTGCGTCTCTATTTGGAGAGGATACAATTATACCTAAAACAGCACCAGGACCCTCAGACAACTCATACTCTCAGCCAAGTCTCAGGATCTGAAGCCACACAGAAATCAGTAGCCTTCCTACACACTGCTATAGACTTACTGAAAAGAAACCAGGGAAACAATCCCATCCACGACAGCCTAGCAACCACGAAACCCCAGAATAAACCCAGTCAATCACCTGAAAGATTTCTCCAATGAAAAGTTGAAACGCTAAAGAAAGAAATCAAGGAAGACACTAGGAGACGGAAAGATCTCTCTCTCCCTTCCCCCAGGTCCACGGGCTAGAGAACTCAGTATTGTGAAATGGTCATCTTACCAGAAGCCATCTACAGATTCAGTGCAGTCCCAAGCAGAACTCCAGTGGCATTCTTCACAAAAAAACTTAAAATTTACATTGGAGGCACAATAGATCCCAGGCAGCCAAAGGACTCCTGAGCAGAAGGAACACAGCCAGAGGCATCGGCATACCTGACCTCATGTCCTACTATAGAGCTGCAGGGATGCACATACAGACACAGAGATTGATAGAATGGGATAGAGAACCTAAATAGCTGGTGTGTGTGTGTGTGTGTGTGTGTGTGTGTGTGTGTGTGTGTGTGTGTGTACACATATGTGTATGTGTACACATACATACACACACATCATCATTATCACATCATCATCGTCATCACTGTCATTGTCGTCGTCCTTAGCTATGAAGTAAATCTGAGGCCAGCCTTGGCTACATGAAGTCCTTTCCTCAAAATTCAGACGCAGGTGATGGACAGACAGTCTCTGGTAACAGCAGTGACTTTCGCAGCACCTACTTGCTGGCTAACGATCTTTCACAGCTCTAGTTCCAGGGGATCCTTAGCCTCATTGGGCCTCCAAAGGCACTGAACCATGTGGTGCACAGATACAAGCAGACAAAACACCCACACATATAAAGTAAAAATAAATAGGGGCTGGGGATTTAGCTCAGTGGTAGAGCGCTTACCTAGGAAGCGCAAGGCCCTGGGTTCGGTCCCCAGCTCCGAAAAAAAAAAAAGAACCAAAAATAAATAAATATTGAAAAGAATCCAGACTCAGATTCCAAGATTCCCAGTAGCTGTTGAATCCATGTCCAGGCCCACCAACTGTGGCATTTTACAGCTTTGTAATTTCATTGAGATTTACCATCCTGGAGCGTAACTGGCACCGTTTTGAGTAAGAAGCTTGACACCTGCTTTACGTTTATGTTAAAACCAAACATGTGGCAGTTCTTTGAAATAATATACTTTATCTTAAAAAACAAAAACAACCCCCCCAGGTATGGCGGTGTGTTTGCAAGTGCTTTCAGTCCAAGAGCTGGGGAGATAGACAGGCAGATCCCTGGGGCTCACGGCCCATGCAGCAGCCAGCCTACCCTAATGGGAAGCCCTGTGCAGAGAGAGACCTTGTCTCAATATCAAGGTGGGCAGCTCCTGAGGAAGCACGCCTGAGGCTAACCTAGGCACATGCTCACACATGCACACACACGCACACGCATGCACCAAACAAATGCATTTAGCTCAGCTTGTGAGGCTAACGTGGCACAAGTTCTTTTTTTTATTGGATAGTTTATGTATTTACATTTCAAATGTTAGCCCCTATCCCCCCTCTTCCATGCTCCCTCCCCCTACTGCTATGATGATGCTCCCACTCCCACCCACCCCCACCTCAACGTCCTGGTATTCCTCTACACTGTGTAAACAAGCCTTTACAGAACCAATGGCCTCTCCTCCTATTGATGCCAGACAATGCCATCCTCTGCTACAGATGTGGCTGAAGCCATGGGTTCTTCCATGTGTACTCTTTCGTGGTTTAGCCCCTGGGAGCTCTGGTGGGTTCTAGTTGGTTGATATTGTTGTTCTTCATATGGGGTTGCAAACTCCTTCAGCTCCTTCAGTCCTTTCTCTAACTCCTCCATTGAGGTCCCTGTACTCAGTCTGATGGTTGACTACAAGCATCCTCTTCTGTATCAGTACGGCTCTAACAGAGCCTCTCAGGAGATAGCTATATCAGGCATCAGCAAGCACTTCTTGGCATCAGCAATAGTGACTGGATTTGGTGTCAGCAAACGGGATGGATCTCCAGGTGGGGCAGTCTCTGGATGACCTTTTCCTCAGTCCCTGCTCCACTCTTTGTCTCTGTATTTCCTTCCATGGGTATTTTGTTCTCCCTTCTCCTTTTTTTTCTTTCTTTAAAGATTTATTTATTTGGGGTTGGGGATTTAGCTCAGTGGTAGAGCGCTTGCCTAGGAAGCACAAGGCCCTGGGTTCGGTCCCCAACTCCGAAAAAAAGAACCAAAAAAAAAAAAAAAGATTTATTTACGTATGAGAGTACACTGTCACTGTCTTCAGACACACCAGAAGACAGAAGAGGGCATCAGATCCCATTGCAGATGGTTGTGAGCCACCATGTGCTTGCTGGAATTTGAACTCAGGATCTCTGGAAGAGCAGTCAGTGCTCTTAACTGCTGAGCCATCTCTCCAGCTCTGGTTTTCCCTTCTAAGAAGGACTGAAGCATCTACATTTTAGTCTTCCTTCTTCTTGATCTTCATATGTGAATTGTTTCTTGGGTATTCCGAGCTTTTGGGCTAATATCTACTTATCAGTGAGTGCATATCATGTGTGTCCTTCAGTGACTGGATTACTTCACTCAGGATGATATTTTCTAGTTCCATCCATTTGCCTTAGAATTTCATATAGTCGTTGTTTTTAATAGCTGAGTAGTACTCCATAGCATAGATGTACTACATTTTCTGTATCCATTCCTCTGTTGAAGGACATCTGGGTTCTTTCCAGCTTCTGGTTTTTATACATAAGGCTGCTATGAACATAGTGGAGCACGTGTCTTTGTTGAATGTTGGAGCATCTTTTGGGTATATGCCCAGGAGTGGTATAGCTGGGTCCTCAGGTACTACTATGTCCACTTTTCTGAGGAACCACCAGACTGATTTTCACAGTGGTTGTACCAGCTTGCAATCCCACCAACAATGGAGGAGTGTTCCTCTTTCTCCACATTCTTGTCAGCATCTGCTGTTACCTCAGTTTTTTATCTTAGCCACTGTGACTGGTGTGAGGTAGAATCTCAGAGTTGTTTTGATTTGCATTTCTCTGATGACTAAGGATGTTGAACACTTCTTTAGATTCTTCCCAGCCATTTGATATTTCTCAGTTGAGAATATAGGCTTTGGTAGTAAGATCTGAAAATTTTTTGAATTTCCTCAGTTTCTGTTGTTATGTCTCCCCTTTCATTTCTGATTTTGTTAATTTGGACACACTCTCTGTGCCCTCTGGTTAGTCTGACTAAGGGTTTATCTATCTTGTTGATTTTCTCAAGGAACCAGCTCCTGGTTCTGCTGATTCTTTGTATAGTTCTTTTTGTTTCTACTTGGTTGACTTCAGCTCTGAGTTTGATTATTTCCTGCCCTCTACTCCTCCTGGGTGTATTTGCTTCTTTTTTGTTCTGGAGCTTTCAGGTGTGCTGTCAAGCTGCTAGTGTATGCTCTCTCCAGTTTCTTTTTGCAGGCACTCAGAGCTATGAGTTTTCCTCTTAGCACTGCTTTCACTGTGTCCCATAAGTTTGGGCATGGCACAAGGGTTCTTATATTTCAGTTCCCAGGATCACAACCTTCTCTAGTGTACTGGGTAATTTTATGTCATCTGACACAAGACAGAGTCATCTGGGAGGAGTGACTCTTAATTGAGAACATGTCTCCGTAAGATTGGCCTCTAGGAAGTCTGTCTGGGACAGCATTTTCCGATCACTGAATGCTGCCAGAGGGACAAGCCACTGTGTGTGGGGCCAACCTTGGGCAGGTTGGGTGGAAGCCACGCTGACCAGCCATGAAGTATGAACCATGAAGCCCATAAGCAGTGTCCTCCATGGCTTCTGCTTTACCTGCTGCCTCCAGGATCCTGCCTGGACTCCTGCCCCAACTTCCCTCAGTGACAGAGACGGAACTGAGAGCTGCAAGCTGAAACAAACCCCTCCCTCCCCATTGCTTTAGTCATGGTGTTTATCACAGCAGTAGAAATCCTAAGACACCTGGCACCCGTGAGCAGGGAGAAAAGTCCATCAGTTGGGTGCCCCTCATTCACAGAATTCCTACATCTGGATCAGTTCTTACTACAGCAACACCGCCATCCAGAGAGTACATCGCTGTAACCTTCCCTTTTGTTATGGTGCCAGAGATCAAACCTCGGTCCTGGAGCAAGCTAGGTAAGCACAGCCTGCTGGGCTGCACCTCAGCTCCCTCTGGAGACATAACCTGTACGCTGATGCCTTACAGAGCAAACCTTGTTCAAGGACAGAGGTATGTATCTGCCATTATTTACTTAGGATTTATGCCTAGAAGTAAAATCAAAGAATACATTAATATACAACAATTTTGCTTTTATTTATTTATTTTGAGACAGTGATTTACAATATAACCCTGGCTTGGTCTGGAACTTGCTAAGTAGACCAGGCTAGACATGAACTTACAGAGATCCATCGGCCTCTGCCACGAGTGCTGGGATTAAACACGTGCACAACCATGCCTGCCTGGTCCAAGTTATATATATTCCAGACAGTTAAAAGCAATTTCTGTCAATGGAATGTATTTTCACAAACCACAGCACTCAAACTAACAATTACAAAACTCAAGCAGTGACCGGCAAATCCCCATATAAGCTGTATCAATTATAATCTCATACAAAGCCATGAAGCGAACCTCCGTATGTGGATGGTGGCTGGGTCCGTGGCTTACCTGGTAGCACCCGCTCCCCCAGTCTGGGTAGCTGAGCTTCCTCTCACATTGCTCCATGACAAACGCTGACTTCTGAAGCAGACAGACTGAATGCGGCCCGTACTGCTCTGCACCGTAGTTCTTAAACAGCTCTGAAACGACCCAAAGAGTCTTCTCACATGCTGACCACTAGCACGGAGAACAAGGAATGAGGCATCCTACTTATGGCTAAACATTCTGTGGATGCAAAGACAAGAGGGTTGCCAGGTTGAGGCCAGCCTGGGCTATAGGAGACCCTGTCTTTAACAATAGCAGCATAAAAGCAGGTTTAAAAACCTAAGGTGTTGAGGCAGGCCTGTGGCCCACGTCTGCAATCCAGGTCTTGGACGGCAGAGCAGGGCTGCTGAGTCTGAAGTAAGTCTCAGAGGAAGACTGTCTCCCAAAACAAAAACATATGAACAAATCGAATTTGCTGAATGGAAAATGTCAAGTTTAGAAAGGACAAATAAGACTCCAGACTCAATTGGGATTTCAGAAGGCAGCTGATGTGAGAGAATTATTATACTAGAGATGGGATTAAGTGGGCCCTAAGTATCTGGGTTAATTACACAGAGGACTGGGCACCAAAAACCAGAGGTTTGATTCCAAAACCAGAACCACTTCCTGCGGTGGCCTAAATAAGACGTCCCTTTCACGTGCAGGACAGGTGGTGTTTGGCATCTGGAGACAGTATCTTGCTGTGCAGTTCAGGCTGGATTCAGAACTTGCAATCATCCCAACTCTGCCTCCCACAAACTAAGATTTTTTTTTTCTTTTTTCTTTTTTTTTCGGAGCTGGGGACCAAACCCAGGGCCTTGCGCTTCCTAGGTAAGCGCTCTACCACTGAGCTAAATCCCCAACCCCTAGCTACTATTTTTGTGTGTGCACATGTATGCATGACATGGGGATGGCCAAGCACACTGAGGTGCATGTGTGAAGGTCAGAGGGCAACTGTGTGGGCTTGTTCTCTCCTTCCTCTTCTGTGTGGGCTCCAGGTCTGCAGGCTTGGACAGCACGTGCCTTTACCTGCTGAATCATACTACTGCCAGCCCAAGTTTCATGTTTTTCAAAATAGTGAGTGAATACAGCATATACAGAAGTATTTGATTTTCTTAAGTTTTTTAAAATCTTAATTTTATGAGCTATGAAAAGAAGTGTGAACTAGCAATACCAAATTGTATGGAGCTCCCTTACCTGTGAATTTCTGGTCTCTGAAAAGAATAACAAATAGTGTGCAAGGCAGCTCAGCAAACCACAGTCCAAGCTAAACCCTGAGACCCTGTGCATTTCCTGGTCTCCATAACCTTTCACATTAAGGAGGGCAAAGCACAGTTTCAAAGCCTGATATATTTGTATTTTTAAAAGGTGGTGTTGAGCCGAGCTCTAAATCAATACTGTGATCCAGGCAGCAAATCTTCAGCAGAGATCTGTGTGTTTCTTTCACCTCAGTAAGGTGCTGCTGAATTGTTAGTGTCAGGATGTTTCTGCAACAGGGAAGGGATAGGGAGCTGGCTGTGACACCGGCTGAGTGTGCCAGGCTGCGGCAGGAGTGGCAGCTCCCAGCTGGACTCCAGTTAGTACCAAGCCCACTATCCTTTTAAAGTATGATCAACATTTAAAAAAAAGACAAAGAATAAATGGCAAAAACATCATAGGATGCAAGTATGTATATATATATGTATGTATATATATATGTATATATATGTATATGTGTGTGTATATATATATGTGTGTGTATATATATATATATATATATATATATATATATATATATATATAATGTGTATATAAAATTTTATGTGTGTTGGTGTGTTGGCTGTATGTGGAATGGCTGTCTGATGCCCTGGAGTGGGAGTTTTGGACAATTGTGAGCTGTGATGTGGGTGCTGGAAATGGAACCTGGGTTCTATGGAAGAGTAGCCAGTGCTTTTAACCATTGAACCATCCCTGCCCTCCTTTCTGAGACAGGATGTCACTCTATAGCCATGACGACTTATGAGATTAGCATTATACAGGCAGAGGAGTCAAGTAACAGACACAAATTAAGTAAAGGAACTGAAAAACTCAAACTCATCTGGCTGTGGAGACTGTCCCCTTTGCAACTGTTTTATATTGGTAACAGAAAATTGTACGATGCAGGCCATGTGGTGGTGTCACAGGCCTTTGATCCCAGTATTCAGAGGAGGCAGAGGCAGGTGGATCTCTGAGTTAGAGACCAGTCTGGTCTACAGATTGAGTTCCAGGACAGCCAGGGCTACACAGAGAACCCCTGTCTCAGAAAAAAAGAAACAAAAAACCAAAAAACAATAACAACAACAACAACAACATTGTGTGATGAGCTTAACCCTTCCCTCAGTGGCCTACTAACCTGGTTGGTTTTCCAGTATTCTACAGTCGGAGCTGCGCTGGTACTCGCCACTTAAATGCCAGCTGAATTCCTGACTGAAAGGGCAATAGTCAGCGATTTCGACTGACCCACCATAGTAAGGCAGATCCTCGGCAGATATCCCACTGAGCTCATCAAAGTACTGCAAACAATCACAGGAGGGAGGGAAGGAAGAGTCATCCGTGAGATCACAACCAGACCAGAGCACGGGCAATCACAGCTTCCTGCTACTGTACGCACCCTCCGACAGTGCTGCAGGTTTCTCCGCACACTGCACACTAACGATGAAGTGATACAACAGCAGGCATCGTCAGGACGCCCAGCTTTAGAAACAGGTGGTAAGAGTTAAGATAATGAAGTCACCCATCAAGATGACGGATTTGACTGATTTTAAAGGATGGAGGAGAAACAGGGTAGGCAAAAGGAAGACAAAACCAAAACTACTTAATGTTTTCATCTCCTAGCATTAGAGTATCTTTGACTGTATTGTGTTGGGATGTGTCATCTTTAAAATTGCTGTCTGGGCCTGGGAGGCAGAGGCAGGTGAATCTCGTCTAAGTTCAAGGCCAGCCTGGTCTACATAGTGAGTTCCAGAACAGCAGCCAGGGATGTGTAAAGAGACTCTGTCTAAACAAAACAAAACAAAACAAAACATGTGTTGTCTGAGTTGCAGACTTGAATTTCAGAATTTAAACAATTATGAAAATGGTGCTAAACACACTTCTGGCATTTTGGACTATGTATTTCTGTGGAATGGTATTTATAAAGTCAAAGTATTGATAATCCTGGAAAACATTTAAAATGCTCTTTGTCCTGCAGTGAAGACGTAACTATTTAAAAGAAAATAAAGTAGCACATCTCCTTTACTAGTACAAATATTTGTTTCTGTCTTTAATAAATAGTAAAATCA
Organism: Rattus norvegicus; assembly: GCF_021556685.1. NCBI lineage: Eukaryota > Metazoa > Chordata > Mammalia > Rodentia > Muridae > Rattus > Rattus norvegicus. The sequence continues at coordinate 81,455,843 of NC_141544.1, forward strand.
TATGTGTGACAAAAATAAAGAAACAAAGCAAAGCCCCAAAAGACAATGGAACAGAGCCAGGCATGGTGGCGCACTCCTTCAATCCCAGCACTGGGGAGGCGGGATCTGTGGTCTCTATAGTGAGGGTCAGACCAGTCAGGACTACAGAGTGAGACCTTGATCCACAAACAAGCACCACAGAAAACAGGAAGAAAAAGAGGGCTGATGTGACAGAAAACTAATGCATAAAATGATGACACTTTCAATATAAAACACTAGGCACGGTGGACTGTGCTGTAGCCCCCACCCCGCTTTTGGGAAGTCTCAGGCATGAGGACTACTAGAACCCAGGAGTTTGGGGCATCCAAGCAATACCCCAAAATAATAAATATAGGAAATGTATAAGTAATCTTAGGAAAAAAACCTTGAAAAAAAAAGAGTTTTTGGTTTTGTTTTGTTTTTTTTATATATGAAATAGTCAGAATACCAAAGGAACAAGGAACCAAGTACACTGTAAAGGTCCACACTGTGCCAGCAAGGGGTACACAATTGTAAATCCCAGCACGCAGGAGGCTGAGGCAGGAGGAATGATTTAGAGCTCAGCCTGGGCTAGCTACATGGTAACAATCACACTTTATACTAATATACTCCACTATTCCTAGAAATCCCTTTGCCAAGTGATGGGGTCTGATATACTCAGCGAGGTCAAGCACATATCGGAACATCACAAGTGAGCAGGGGTTGGAAGGAGCATTTGCTCAGTGCTTAACACAGGCTGCTCTTAGACAGTGCCCCAGTCCCATTCTCAGCATCAGGGCAGCACTGAGCCATCTCCCTACCGACCCCTTGTTCATCTTTCACATCCCACAAATCCAATTATTTTTTATTTTTTATTTTTTTATTTTTATTTTTATTAACTTGAGTATTTCTTATATACATTTTGAGTGTTATTCCCTTTCCCGGTTTCCGGGCAAACATCCCCCTCCCCCCTCCCCTTCCTTATGGGTGTTCCCCTCCCAACCCTCCCCCCATTGCCGCCCTCCCCCCATAGACTAGTTCACTGGGGGTTCAGTCTTAGCAGGACCCAGGGCTTCCCCTTCCACTGGTTCTCTTACTAGGATATTCATTGCTACCTATGGGGACAGAGTCCAGGGTCAGTCCATGTATAGTCTTTAGGTAGTGGCTTAGTCCCTGGAAGCTCTGGTTGCTTGGCATTGTTGTACTTTTGGGGTCTCGAATCCCTTCAAGCTCTTCCAGTTCTTTCTCTGATTCCTTCAATAGGGGACCTATTCTCAGTTCAGTGGTTTGCTGCTGGCATTCGCCTCTGTATTTGCTGTATTCTGGCTGTGTCTCTCAGGAGCGATCTACATCCGGCTCCTGTCGGTCTGCACTTCTTTGCTTCATCCATCTTGTCTAATTGGGTGGCTGTATATGTATGGGCCACATGTGGGGCAGGCTCTGAATGGGTGTTCCTTAAGTCTCTGTTTTAATCTTTGCCTCTCCCTTCCCTGCCAAGGGTATTCTTTTTCCTCATTTAAAGAAGGAGTGAAGCATTCACATTTTGATCATCCGTCTTGAGTTTCGTTTGTTCTAGGGATCTAGGGTAATTCAAGCATTTGGGCTAATAGCCACTTATCAATGAGTGCATACCATGTATGTCTTTCTGTGATTGGGTTAGCTCACTCAGGATGATATTTTCCAGTTCCAACCATTTGACTACGAATTTCATAAACTCGTTGTTTTTGATAGCTGAGTAATATTCCATTGTGTAGATGTACCACATTTTCTGTATCCATTCCTCTGTTGAAGGGCATCTGGGTTCTTTCCATTTTCTGGCTATTATAAATAAGGCTGTGATGAACATAGTGGAGCACGTGTCTCTTTTATATGTTGAGGCATCTTTTGGGTATATGCCCAAGAGAGGTATAGCTGGATCCTCAGGCAGTTCAATGTCCAATTTTCTGAGGAACCTCCAGACTGATTTCCAGAATGGTTTTACCAGTCTGCAATCCCACCAACAATGGAGGAGTGTTCCTCTTTCTCCACATCCTCGCCAGCATCTGCTGTCACCTGAGTTTTTGATCTTAGCCAATCGCACTGGTGTGAGGTGAAATCTCAGGGTTGTTTTGATTTGCATTTCCCTTATGACTAAAGATGTTGAACATTTCTTTAGGTGTTTCTCTGCCATTCGGCATTCCTCAGCTGTGAATTCTTTGTTTAGCTCTGAACCCCATTTTTTAATAGGGTTATTTGTTTCCCTGCGGTCTAACTTCTTGAGTTCTTTGTATATTTTGGATATAAGGCCTCTATCTGTTGTAGGATTGGTAAAGATCTTTTCCCAATCTGTTGGTTGCCGTTTTGTCCTAACCACAGTGTCCTTTGCCTTACAGAAGCTTTGCAGTTTTATGAGATCCCATTTGTCGATTCTTGATCTTAGAGCATAAGCCATTGGTGTTTTGTTCAGGAAATTTTTTCCAGTGCCCATGTGTTCCAGATGTTTCCCTAGTTTTTCTTCTATTAGTTTGAGTGTGTCTGGTTTGATGTGGAGGTCCTTGATCCACTTGGACTTAAGCTTTGTACAGGGTGATAAGCATGGATCGATCTGCATTCTTCTACATGTTGACCTCCAGTTGAACCAGCACCATTTGCTGAAAATGCTATCTTTTTTCCATTGGATGGTTTTGGCTCCTTTGTCAAAAATCAAGTGACCATAGGTGTGTGGTTTCATTTCTGGGTCTTCAATTCTATTCCATTGGTCTATCTGTCTCTCTCTGTACCAATACCATGCAGTTTTTATCACTATTGCTCTGTAATACTGCTTGAGTTCAGGGATAGTGATTCCCCCTGAAGTCCTTTTATTGTTGAGGATAGCTTTAGCTATCCTGGGTTTTTTGTTATTCCAGATGAATTTGCAAATTGTTCTGTCTAACTCTTTGAAGAATTGGATTGGTATTTTGATGGGGATTGCATTGAATCTGTAGATTGCTTTTGGTAAAATGGCCATTTTTACTATATTAATCCTGCCAATCCATGAGCATGGGAGATCTTTCCATCTTCTGAGGTCTTCTTCAATTTCTTTCCTCAGTGTCTTGAAGTTCTTATTGTACAGATCTTTTACTTGCTTGGTTAAAGTCACTCCGAGGTACTTTATATTATTTGGGTCTATTATGAAGGGTGTCGTTTCCCTAATTTCTTTCTCGGCTTGTTTCTCTTTTGTATAGAGGAAGGCAACTGATTTATTTGAGTTAATTTTATACCCAGCCACTTTGCTGAAGTTGTTTATCAGCTTTAGTAGTTCTCTGGTGGAACTTTTGGGATCACTTAAATATACTATCATGTCATCTGCAAATAGTGATATTTTGACCTCTTCTTTTCCGATCTGTATCCCTTTGATCTCCTTTTGTTGTCTGATTGCTCTGGCTAGAACTATATTGAATAAGTAGGGAGAGAGTGGGCAGCCTTGTCTAGTCCCTGATTTTAGTGGGATTGCTTCAAGTTTCTCTCCATTTAGTTTAATGTTAGCAACTGGTTTGCTGTATATGGCTTTTACTATGTTTAGGTATGGGCCTTGAATTCCTATTCTTTCCAGGACTTTTATCATGAAGGGGTGTTGAATTTTGTCAAATGCTTTCTCAGCATCTAATGAAATGATCATGTGGTTCTGTTCTTTCAGTTTGTTTATATAATGGATCACGTTGATGGTTTTCCGTATATTAAACCATCCCTGCATGCCTGGGATGAAGCCTACTTGATCATGGTGGATGATTGTTTTGATGTGCTCTTGAATTCGGTTTGCCAGAATTTTATTGAGTATTTTTGCGTTGATATTCATAAGGGAAATTGGTCTGAAGTTCTCTTTCTTTGTTGTTTCTTTGTGTGGTTTAGGTATAAGAGTAATTGTGGCTTCGTAGAAGGAATTCGGTAGGGCTCCATCTGTTTCAATTTTGTGGAATAGTTTGGATAATATTGGTATGAGGTCTTCTATGAAGGTTTGATAGAATTCTGCACTAAACCCGTCTGGACCTGGGCTCTTTTTGGTTGGGAGACCTTTAATGACTGCTTCTATTTCCTTAGGAGTTATGGGGTTGTTTAACTGGTTTATCTGTTCCTGATTTAACTTCGATACCTGGTATCTGTCTAGGAAATTGTCCATTTCCTGAAGATTTTCAAATTTTGTTGAATATAGGTTTTTATAGTAAGATCTGATGATTTTTTGAATTTCCTCTGAATCTGTAGTTATGTCTCCCTTTTCATTTCTGATTTTGTTAATTTGGACGCACTCTCTGTGTCCTCTCGTTAGTCTGGCTAAGGGTTTATCTATCTTGTTGATTTTCTCAAAGAACCAACTTTTGGTTCTGTTGATTCTTTCTATGGTCCTTTTTGTTTCTACTTGGTTGATTTCAGCTCTGAGTTTGATTATTTCCTGCCTTCTACTCCTCCTGGGTGTATTTGCTTCTTTTTGTTCTAGAGCTTTTAGGTGTGCTGTCAAGCTGCTGACATATGCTCTTTCCTGTTTCTTTCTGCAGGCACTCAGCGCTATGAGTTTTCCTCTTAGCACAGCTTTCATTGTGTCCCATAAGTTTGAGTATGTTGTATCTTCATTTTCATTAAATTCTAAAAAGTTTTTAATTTCTTTCTTTATTTCTTCCTTGACCAGGTTATCATTGAGTAGAGCATTGTTCAATTTCCACGTATATGTGGGCATTCTTCCCTTATTGTTATTGAAGACCAGTTTTAGGCCATGGTGGTCCGATAGCACGCATGGGATTATTTCTATCTTTCTGTACCTGTTGAGGCCTGTTTTTTGACCAATTATATGGTCAATTTTGGAGAAAGTACCATGAGGAGCTGAGAAGAAGGTATATCCTTTTGCTTTAGGATAGAATGTTCTATAAATATCCGTTAAGTCCATTTGGCTCATGACTTCTCTTAGTCTGTCGACATCACTGTTTAATTTCTGTTTCCATGATCTGTCCATTGATGAGAGTGGGGTGTTGAAATCTCCCACTATTATTGTGTGAGGTGCAATGTGTGTTTTGAGCTTTAGTAAGGTTTCTTTTACGTATGTAGGTGCCCTTGTATTTGGGGCATAGACATTTAGGATTGAGAGTTCATCTTGGTGGATTTTTCCTTTGATGAATATGAAGTGTCCTTCATTATCTTTTTTGATGACTTTTAGTTGGAAATTGATTTTATTTGATATTAGAATGGCTACTCCAGCTTGCTTCTTCTGACCATTTGCTTGGAAAGTTGTTTTCCAGCCTTTCACTCTGAGGTAGTGTCTGTCTTTTTCTCCGAGGTGTGTTTCCTGTAGGCAGCAGAATGCAGGGTCCTCATTGCGTATCCAGTTTATTAATCTATGTCTTTTTATTGGGGAGTTGAGGCCATTGATATTGAGAGATATAAAGGAATAGTGATTATTGTTTCCCTTTATATTCATATTTGGATGTGAGGTTATGTTTGTGTGCTTTCATTCTCTTTGTTTTGTTGCCAAGACGATTAGTTTCTTGCTTCTTCTAGGGTATAGCTTGCCTCCTTATGTTGGGCTTTACCCTTTATTATCCTTTGTAGTGCTGGATTTGTAGAAAGATATTGTGTAAATTTGGTTTTGTCATGGAATATCTTGGTTTCTCCATCAATGTTAATTGAGAGTTTTGCTGGATACAGTAACCTGGGCTGGCATTTGTGTTCTCTTAGGGTCTGTATGACATCAGTCCAGGATCTTCTGGCCTTCATAGTTTCTGGCGAGAAGTCTGGTGTGATTCTGATAGGTCTCCCTTTATATGTTACTTGACCTTTTTCCCTTACTGCTTTTAATATTCTTTCTTTATTTTGTGCGTTTGGTGTTTTGACAATTATGTGACGGGAGGTGTTTCTTTTCTGGTCCAATCTATTTGGAGTTCTGTAGGCATCTTGTATGCCTATGGGTATCTCTTTTTTTAGGTTAGGGAAGTTTTCTTCTATGATTTTGTTGAAGATATTTACTGGTCCTTTGAGCTGGGAGTCTTCACTCTCTTCTATACCTATTATCCTTAGGTTTGATCTTCTCATTGAGTCCTGGATTTCCTGTATGTTTTGGACCAGTAGCTTTTTCCGCTTTACATTATCTTTGACAGTTGAGTCAATGATTTCTATGGAATCTTCTGCTCCTGAGATTCTCTCTTCCATCTCTTGTATTCTGTTGGTGAAGCTTGTATCTACAGCTCCTTGTCTCTTCTTTTGGTTTTCTATATCCAGGGTTGTTTCCATGTGTTCTTTCTTGATTGCTTCTATTTCCATTTTTAATTCCTTCAACTGTTTGATTGTGTTTTCCTGCAATTCTTTCAGGGATTTTTGCGATTCCTCTCTGTAGGCTTCTACTTGTTTATTAATGTTTTCCTGTGTTTCCCTAAGTGTGTTCATGTCTTTCTTGAAGTCCTCCAGCATCATGATCAAATATGATTTTGAAACTAGATCTTGCTTTTCTGGTGTGTTTGGATATTCCATGTTTGTTTTGGTGGGAGAATTGGGCTCCGATGATGGCATGTAGTCTTGGTTTCTGTTGCTTGGGTTCCTGCGCTTGCCTCTCGCCATCAGATTATCTCTAGTGTTACTTTGTTCTGCTATTTCTGACAGTGGCTAGACTGTCCTATAAGCCTGTGTGTCAGGAGTGCTGTAGACCTTTTTCCTCTCTTTCAGTCAGTTATGGGAACAGAGTGTTCTGCTTTCGGGCGTGTAGTTTTTCCTCTCTACAGGTCTTCAGCTGTTCCTGTGGGCCTGTGTCTTGAGTTCACCAGGCAGCTTTCTTGCAGCAGAAAATTTGGTCTTACCTGTGGTCCCGAGGCTCAAGTTCGCTCGTGGGGTGCTGCCCAGGGGCTCTCTGCAGCGGCAGCAACCAAGAAGACCTGTGCCGCCCCTTCCCGGAGCTTCAGTGCACCAGGGTTCCAGATGGTCTTTGGCTTTTTCCTCTGGCGTCCGAGATGTGTGTGCAGGGAGCAGTCTCTTCTGGTTTCCCAGGCTTGTCTGCCTCTCTGAAGGTTTAGCTCTCCCTCCCACGGGATTTGGGTGCAGAGAACTGTTTATCCGATCTGTGTCTTTCAGGTTCCGGCGGTGTCTCAGGCAGGTGTCCTGCCGCTCCTGGGCCCTCCCCCACGGGAACCCAGAGGCCTTATACAGTTTCCTCTTGGGCCAGGGATGTGGGCAGGGGTGAGCAGTGTTGGTGGTCTCTTCCGCTCTGCAGCCTCAGGAGTGCCCACCTGACCAGGCGGTTGGGTCTCTCTCTCACCGGGTCTGGGAGCAGAGAGCTGCTGCGGGCCGGGATCCGAGGGTGTGGGACTTCCGGTAAACACAGAAAGTGCCCGGTCCTAGAGAAATTCTGCTTCCGTGTGTCCCAAGCTCACCAGGCAGCTTTCTTGCAGCAGAAAATTTGGTCTTACCTGTGGTCCCGAGGCTCAGGTTCGCTCGTGGGGTGCTGCCCAGGGACTCTCTGCAGCGGCAGCCCCAATTATTTTTTAAAGCAGAACTTACACATTTTGTAATTAGCAGGATTAGAGTAACTAAGTTATTTTATTTCAAGAGTTTTGTCTTCTGAATAAATTAGAGAAATTTAAAGAAGATGTCAGGAATGATTTGAAACAAAAGGATCCGGTCAGAAGCTGGGGAGGCGGTGTAGTGGCTAAATCACTTTCCGTGTAGACATGAAGACCTGCGTTCGTTCCTCGGCATCCAGACAGACTGGGCAGGGGCCACAGCCCCGACATTCTACTGCTGGGAGATGGGACAGAGGCCTGGTTTGCTTGGCTGTTGACTCAAGGCACAGCTGGGTTCTAGTTCCTTGCTAAGCAGCGTTAGCCTCGGGCAAATGAAGGCGCTACAGGCTTTTCCCCTTTTCTAACAGAAACGTAGAGAAACTTACACAAGAAAAAATTAAAATATATGCTTTCTTAATTAAAACAGAGACTACTTTTTTAAAAAGTCAGTTCTTAAAGCTGTGCTGGGAACTCGGGTTACCTGGTACTCTGGTGGTAAGGGGTTGGGAAATCTCTGCAGGTTACACACAGCGACGGCTCTCTGGTCCTGTCGGCAAGTCAGCTGCAGCGGGTTACTCCTGAGCGTGTCACAGTACGGGCTCGGCACCTGCCTCCTGCGCACAAGGAAGGCAAGCTGGTCATTTCCATGTTGATGGCCTGTTGAGTGGAGGTCTGTACATCTTGGCCTCACATTTAAAAGAGAATACTACAAGTCCACTATAGAGACTGCCCCTTCAGCTATAATCCCGAGTTTAACAGTTTATAGTAAAGGTCTAATCAGGCTACCAAGATTCCTGAGAGTGGAGGGATGCAGAGCATGGGGTGGAGGGTTCATCTAGATGCCGAGAGCACTATTACTCGGTATTCCAGAAAGTTCTGTTAACCCTCTTACAGCTTCGTAAAGTCCACTTCTGCAGACTGCAGTCTGAATTACTTCAATCATTGAGGGGAAATTTTTACAATATAAAAAGTATGAAATCTCATTTCTACTTCCAGGAAGACAGAACAGATACATTTCCCCCTCTTCTTCATTTGAAGCACACCCGAGGCCCCTAGATATTAGGACGAGCTAAAACAAAAGAGGGAAAAGCAAAGAGAAGACAGGGGACTAGTTGAGGGCTCAGAGTTAGAGACGCAGTGCAGTGGGAACTTCCTCAACACTAAGAACAAAGCAGCCCATGGCTCCTGGGTAAAGGCACCAGTCATGTCCCTCAGACTGAGTTCTTCCCTAGAACCCACATAAAAGTCGGGGGAGACCCAACTCCACGGGGTTGTCTTCTGATAGCCACTCATGTGCCTGGTAGGCACACTTCCCTACACACAGTGTGGACACAAGAATATAAATAGATTTAAAAAATAATTTAATTTTAAATTTAAAAATTTAAAACAATCAGTAGAATAAGCAGGAAATCAGCAAGGACACAAAAGGAGCTAACACCATCCCACAAGACATCATGAACTTTGCCATGGCAATCACCAAACACAGCAGAACCTGCATTCCTTCCAAGTGTTCAGGGAACACACAGCAAGAGAGTATTTCCTTCATAACAGTGGAGTCAAACTAGTCTTCAACAGCAAAAACGTGACTCAGAACCTGTCAAACCCTTGAAAACTGAGCGACATTCTAGTAAATAACCCTCAGTCAAAGATGACGACTCGGGGAAATGCTCTGAACTAGATGACAAGAAAGCCGCAGCGTACTGAGGGGGTTGTAGGGGCTGCTGGGGAAGAGACTTACAGTGTAGAGACACAGAGAGAAGAAAAGCCTCTCACCAAATGGTTCAAGGGTCTGGAGGGAGGAGAAAATGGCCAGAACAAGCAGGAGATATGCAGAAGAGTAGAGCAGAAGCCAGTGAGGACAGAACACAGGACAGAGTGGATCAAAACGGACCCGGCCCCGCTATGCAGCAGAAGACGACGGTGAACTCCTGATCCTCCTGCCCGCGTCTCTGCAGCAGTGGGACTGCAGGCTCACTTCACACCAAGTTTATGTGGCACTGGAAATCAAACTCGGACTTCATGATGCTAGGCACGTACCCTACAGAGCTATGTCCAGGGTTCCCCAAAAAAAAAAACAACTGTTAAGGAAGATCAGTAAGAAAAACAAATCTCTGGAGAGAAAGAGTGAGAGGAGGCATGCATTTCAGCATTAGGACTAAACAGCACGTCACAGCCTGACAGACAACTAAGAGGTAATGAGGCTTAACAAGGACAGACGGCCTCAGACATATGCATCTGATAACTCAGACAATAAAGCAGACCAATCCCTCACAAACATAAGGTGCCATGATTTACTCAGTGTGGAACCAACAACTCGATGGCCTGTGAGAATTATGGACACTGAGTTCACAACACTAGACTTAGAAGAGCAATCTCCAGGTCAGACAGTGTCGCTGGGGAAATCTCCGTCCTACTTAACAATGGTGCTTGCTCAGTGCCACAGGCAGATAAGTAGGAGAGGCTGAGGTAAGAAGATCATGAGTTTGAAGCCAGCCTGGGCCACAGAGCGAAACTGTCAGGGACAGTGGGAAGGAGAGGACCTGGGTTCAATTCCCAGCACCCACATGGTGGCTCACAGCTGTCTGTAACTCCAGTTCCAGGACTTCTGACACTGTCACATAGACATACAGAGAGGCAAAACACCAATGCACATAAAAGAAACAAAAAACATTCTGAGTAGCATGAAATAACTGGTAAGGTAAGTAGAGAGAATAGAAACTACACAGAAATATTTCTCACATACATTTCAAATCCAAAATAAAATGCTGATACACCAACCCAGCAGTGCACAGAAACAACTATGGACCATGACTGAACGGGGTGTAGCCCTGGATGCACAGGCGGTTTAATATTTGAAAATCAAGCAAAGTAACCCATCATTTTAGAGGTGAGAAAAATACACATAATTATACAAATTAAAGCCAAAAGGCAGTTGATAAAATTCTGTATCCATGTGTGTTTTAAAAGCAAAAAGAAAGAGAGACAGAGAGAGATGGATGGAAGAAATACTCAAGTCACAGAAGACCTTCAAAAACAGAACACAACAGCTTTGCATTTAATGATGAAAGACTGGATGCTTCCCCCATACTGTGTTTGTGGCCTGAAAAACCCCACAGAAGAAGGATGATAATTCTCCTTAAACAAATGCACAGGCTTAATGCAGCATCTGTCAAGCCATCTTGCAAGTCCTCTTTTTTTTCTTTAAATATAAATAAGACTACTGTAAAATTCACACAGAAAGGAAAGAAGAGAAACAGTGACATTATTTTGAGAAAGAATAAAGAAGGAGGTTTCCACTTCAGCCTAATGGTTGAAAGAGAAACTAGAGAGCTTCAGAAACCACACACTATGTACCTACCCATGGAGGGACAGACACGGGAAAAGATACATGGACAGAGAAGATGGGGGAAGATCCACACAACATAAGCAACTGCTGTGGGGAGCAGAGGAGAAAACTCAAGAGCTGGGAAGATGGCGCAGCAGGAAATGGTGTGTGCTGCTAAGCCTGAAGAGCGCTCGCTGTGCAAGCCCCAGAACTGGTGTCTGCGACGCTAATTACCCCGAGGGCCTCATGCCTGCTAGGCAGGCAGTACCATTGGGCTCTCCCCAGCCCAAGAATTGTTTCTAATGTAAGAGCTCTTTGCCAAACTCTAGATTCCAATTTCCATATGGTGGAAGGAGAGAGCTCACCCCTGCAAGAGAGCTCCTTTGGCTTCCACACATGCACTGTGATATAGGTGTGCAGAGACACACATGTACACACACAGACACAAACACACACACACACACACACACACACACAAATATAATAAAAAAGCTGTACAAAAACAACTCAAGAGGGAAGATGGCCATTTTCAATAAATTGTGTCAGAAGAATCAATATCTATAAAAAAAAAAATATGACCCTCAATCCAAGTCCTAACTTCATAAGAAAATTATATCAGGCTGGAGAGATGGTTCAGTGGTTAAGAGCACTGATTACTCTTGCCAAGGTCCTGAGTTCAATTCCCAGCAACTGCATGGTGGCTCACAACCATCTTTAATGGGATCTGATGCCCTCTTCTGGTGTGTCTGAAGACAGTGACAGTGTACTCACATACATACAATAAATAAATAAAATCTTTAAAAGAAAAGAAAATTATTTCAAAGCGGGTCCTGGACTCAAATACTCAAGAGAATAAAACTTTTGAGAAACCATGAGAGGCTGGAGAGGTGGCTCAGTGATTAAGAACATTTACTGCTCTTGCGAGAACCTGGGTTCAATCCTATATGCACATCAAGCCTATAACTCCAGTTCCAAAAGATCTGACATTTTATTCTGGCCTTTGCAGACACTTGAACTGACATGCACACACTACCTTTCCAACACCACCACATACATGTAATTTAAAATATTTTAAAATAATAAATACAAGGAAAAGTTGAATCTAGAGTTTGGCAAAGAGCTCTTAGACTTAGCATCTTGGATTGAGGAAAAGCCCAGTGGAACTGTCTACCTAGCAGGCATGAGACCCTTGGGGCCTCCTTTTTGTTAGTACCACAAACACCAAGAACAGAACCATAATGAGTTATTAACTGTGTTTTTTTTTTTTTTGGTTCTTTTTTTTGGAGCTGGGGACCGAACCCAGGGCCTTGCGCTTTCTAGGCAAGCGCTCTACCACTGAGCTAAATCCCCAACCCCTATTAACTGTTTTTTTATTCATGAAGAAAAGGACAAATTAATAATCTGGACTTCATTAATACCTTTTATTCAGACAAAAAAAAAACCCTAGGAAGGGGTAGACAGATGGCTCAGTGGTAGGGGTCTTCCACCAAGCCTGATGACCTCAGGACCACTGTGGTGGAAGGAGAGAAGCTATGCCTGAAAATCGTCCCTTCAGGCACAGATGCCTGTACAAGAGTGCAGCCTCCTCCCTCCCAACATAAAATATTAAGAAACATGTTAAGAGTTTGAAACAATAAGCCAAACATTATGAGAAGATATTTACAAACTATTTATCTAACAAGGACCAGTATCTGAAATATATAATCTTCACAAATCAAAAAAAAAAAGGATCTAGTTAGAAAATTACCATGGAGTACAGAGGTGATTGGCTGGAAAGGATGTACAGACCAGCACACACGTATATGATGTGGAGACGCTATCACACATTACCTTGAGAAACTTCAGCAAAGAATTTGGCTGTTCTTTTTTTTAGAAAATTAAGCCTACAACTAACATATGAACCAACAACTGCACTTTTGGAAATGAAGGATTACGGTGAAGTAAACAAATGTTTATAGTGATTTCTTTCACAATAGTTCCAAAGTGGAAATGACCAAGATGTCGTCAAAGTATGAATGCTTAAACAAACTGTGACATATCCAAACAACAAAATAACTCAGCCTTAAAAAAAAAAAAAAAATCAGGGGTTGGGGATTTGGCTCAGTGGTAGAGCGCTTACCTAGGAAGCGCAAGGCCCTGGGTTCGGTCCCCAGCTCCGGAAAAAAAGAAAAAAAAAGAAAAAAAAAAGAAAAAAAAAGAAAAAAAAAATCAGATCAGCATGGCTCTTCATGCTCATAATCTCAGCACTTGGAAGGCTGAGGCAGGAGGACTGCCATGAGTTTAAGGCCATCCTGGTCCACTTAGTACTGAGGTAGCAAAGGCTACATAAATATTAAGAACTTGTCTGGAAAACAGGAAAACAAACAAACGAACAATAATATATAGGACAAAGCGGTGGGATATAAACATGAAGTGGAAAGGGCATTTACCGTGCATATGTAACATCTACTCAATGTAAGGGCATTTACCGTGCATATGTAACATCTACTCAATGTAAGGGCATTTACCGTGCATATGGAACATCTACTCAATGTAAGGGCATTTACCGTGCATATGTAACATCTACTCAATGTAAGGGCATTTACCGTGCATATGGAACATCTATTCAATGTTTGGAATCTCTACATCTATACACATTCCTGAAATGACAGAAATACAGAAATGGACAACAGATGACTGGGTTCCAGAGTTTCAGGAGGAGCTGTGTTGGGAGGGAAGTGGACATGTCTAGATGAACATGAGGGACCCTTGTACACTGGTCTCAGTCTGACTGAGCCTATCTCGGTGCCCTGGCAAGGACACTGGAGGACACTTTCAACATGCTCCCTATTGGGAAATGAATTGTAGGGAATCACTGCTTATCTCTTCATATACAAAACTATTTCATTTAGGGTTACAGTTACAAAAACAGCTCTGTAACGCCTTTCTCTTTAAGTGCTCCGTGTGTGTGTGTGTGTGTGTGTGTGTGTGTGTGTGTGTAACCACACCAAACACAATATCCTGTTCCTAAAAGGGCTTAGCAGGCAGTTGCCATAAACACCCAATTTTCCTGACCCCACTCTAGAGAATATTTATTTTTCAGGGCTGAGGATCGAACCCAGGACCTTAGAAATACCAGCCAAGTGTTCTACACTAAAGTACATCATGAGTCCAGTTTCTGGATTCTAAATCAACATTTCCTTGTGTATTTGTGTGTGCGTTCTCTGACGAAAACAGTAAGAATGAGAGACTGACTATGCAAAAAGCTTACAAAATATATACGCCTATGAATTAGAAGTGAATCGGGACTCACCGAGTATTTTCTATATATTTGACACTTATGACCTAACGAAGAACACAGTCAGAAAAGAACACCACAAAGACATAGTATGGAAACACATTCTTACTTTTGCCTGTGCTGATCGATCCAGAATTTACAGCTCTTCCTGACAAATTCACAGCCCATTCCTCGGCCCCAGTCGAGTTTCTCAGCCATGCTGTAATTTGCTTTGTACCAGCTGTGGAGACATTGCAGCGAAAACACCTTTTACTGCCCTGAGCATGCACTAGAGATCTCAGCAGTGCACAGAGCAGAGGCCTAAGAGGAACCCAGAGGCCATTAACAGAGCTGCACATTTGCAAGGCCCTGGATGCAGGGGCTGGGGTGGCCAGGTGGGGTGTAGCTGCTCAGGGCTGTGAGAAGGGTCTAAAATCAAGGGCAGTTCATCCAGCCAAGACTCTTATGTTGGGAGCCATTTTGTCTTTCTTTGTGAAAGTCTATGAGGCCCGGGCCTGCTGGCAGATTTCCAGCTGACATGTGGAATGGTAAGAGGGGGTTCACCTGAATCTCAAGGCGAGGGGCGGAAGTCTGTAAATCTTGAAGGAAGCAACGGAGAGGAATAAGGAGGCCTCCAGATGAGTACAGATATCGAATGTATGTCAGCCATCGTCTCTGCTGGCTTGAGACTTTGTTCCCACCATGCTCTAAAGTACATAAAGCCTCAGAGAGTTAAACTCGAGGCTGCTGCAGCACTGCCTGGACAGCCCTCCTGATTTCTAACCTTTGTCTCTGAGTCTTCCTTTCCGTCTTTCCTATAATCATCCTCACTGCCCCTCAGAGGACTGCTGGACTTCGTACTGGCCGGACCAATACACTCTAGTCCCTGACCCCTCTTCCCCTTCACACTGACCAACAAAACACAGCAGACTGTGTGGTTGACTCGGTTACCACCTACACCAGGGATAAAGGACCCATGTAGGCCCTGGTGTGCTAATGGCCTGATTTGGTTTGGCCACATTCTTTTTGAAGAAAAAGAATTGCATTGCCAAAATAACTTTTGCTTCATTTGTGAATGTTCCTTTGTGTGACTCTGAGATTATTTCTAACAGGGTCACTGCAGCAAGGGGTGGGTTTAATTTGCATAAGTTCTAGGATTATACCTGCCTTATGGGAAAATACTTTTCTATTTAGGGAACACATGTCCATTGTAATTTTCAAAAGTGATAAAAGTTTCAGAGGAGAGGGTGGTTAAGACATGAGACAGGGCGAGGAAGAGGAGTGAGTGCGCTGAGGAGAGCACAGAGGGGTCACTGGTCGATCACCCTTCACCTTGTCTGGCTCAGCTGGAGACTGGAGAGATGCTTGACGGTTTACAGTAATTCCTGCTCTTCCAGAGGATTCAAGAGTGGCTCCCTATACCCACATCAGGCAGCTCAGAACTGCCTGTAACTCCGGCTGCCGGGCAGCCGATGCCTTCTTCTGACCGTGTGGGTTCCCACTTACATGTAACACAGATATACACAAATCAAAAGAAGCATGGTGTGTGGTGTACCCAGTAATCCCAGCCATGGTGAGACAGAGTCAGGCAGAGTGCTGTGAACTTGAGGCTAGCCTGATCTAATTTTAGACCAGACAGAATGATACAACAAACCCTGTCTCAAATAAACTAACAAAACAATAAACAAAAAATAAATAAAAAATCACAATTCTAATCTAGTGAGAAAGACAGATAAACTAAAATATTTTAGATAAGGAGTCTCACAAAAGAGAGTAAAGTGTTACCGGAAGTAAAGTTACCAGCAACACTTTAAGCTGGTGTGGGGGAACTCGGGCTTTCTCCACAGAGGAAGCATTGGAAACTGTTTCAGGGCATTCTTGAGCTGTGAGATCACTTAGTAGGCTCTTTATTTCAAAAGCAACAGAGTGAAGGACCGTGTTGTGAACAGTAAGAGTAAATCTTTTCTCATGAGACTTCGGTTCAGGTTTTATATAAAATTCTAACCCTGCACCTCACTTCCGCTCCCCACCTGCACCTCACTTCCGCTCCCCACCTGCACCTCACTTCCGCTCCCCACCTGCACCTCACTTCCGCTCCCCACCTGCATCTCACTTCTGCTCCCCACCTGCACCTCACTTCTGCTCCCCACCTGCACCTCACTTCTGCTCCCCACCTGCACCTCACTTCTGCTCCCCACCTGCACCTCACCTCTGCTCCCCACCTGCACCTCACTTCTGCTCCCCACCTGCACCTCACTTCTGCTCCCCACCTGCACCTCACCTCTGCTCCCCACCTGCACCTCACTTCTGCTCCCCACCTGCACCTCACTTCTGCTCCCCACCTGCACCTCACCTCTGCTCCCCACCTGCACCTCACCTCTGCTCCCCACCTGCACCTCACCTCTGCTCCCACCTGCACCTCACCTCTGCTCCCCACCTGCACCTCACCTCTGCTCCCCACCTGCACCTCACCTCTGCTCCCACCTGCACCTCACTTCTGCTCCCCACCTGCACCTCACCTCTGCTCCCACCTGCACCTCACTTCTGCTCCCCACCTGCTGAGTTACTGTGCAGGAAGTTGACTCCCACCCCAGCTGATGCCTTCTCTCATTAAGCTAATTCATTCTTGGTTCTCTGGATTTCACTTATTTGGCACTGTTAGGAAAACCTTTCTCGACCAAATCCTTTCTGACCAAGATCTTTGGTTCTCATTAAACCGAAAAGAGAAATCATTAGTTTCATCATTATTAATATTGGGTGGGGGCTTCTATGCTGGGGACAGAAACTCAAATATGCCATATGAACCCATCACTATCTACCACTATCCAGCGAATAAGCCTCTGAACCCTTAAGCCAAAATAAACAGTTTCTTTTCTAAGTTGCCTGGTTATGCTGTTTATCATAGCAGTAAAAAATTATTTAAATTACATCTTGATTTTAAATTTTAAATCTAGCCTTAATTTTTTTTGAAATTTTAATTTTATATGTATGGGTGCTTTAACTGAATGTCTGTTCTTTCTGTGCACAACATGTGTGCCTGGTGCCTCAGCAGGCCAGAAGAGGGTATCAGATCCTCCTGAACTGGAGTTGTTAACAGTTGTGAGCTGCCACAGGATGCTAGGAATCGAACAAGATTCCTGTGGACGGGAAGCAGTGCTCTTAACTGTTGTGCATCTCTCCAGCACCTAAATCTTTATACTTCACTGACCCCTCAAAAGTTAAGGCAATAACGTGTGTGTGTGTGTGTGTGTGTGTGTGTGTGTGTGTGTGTGTGTGTGTGTGTGTTTATTTTTTTAATTCCTGAGGCAAAGTCTAGGCTGGATCTCACAATCACCCTTCATTAGCCTTTGGAGTGCTGGGTTCCAGGCAGGTATCTGTTGTGGTAAAAATAAAAAAGGTGCAGGACCAGTTCCCGCTTACTCATACCACTCCGCACTTTCTCTCTTGGCCTCCCTCTGACCAGGGCAGTCTGAGAGCCGTTCCAGTATGTCACCCTCCCTCCCTCACTCAGAGCTCTATCCCATCTCACACTGCGGTGTCTGTATAAAACTTGTGTGGCAGCGACCTGCCAACCTGCCTTGGGAACTAGATTGGTAGACACTGCTCAGAGAGTAGCAGTGTGAGATGGGGTGGAGCTTAGTGGGTGAGACGCTTCGCTGACTGAGAGGAAGATATCCCGTGGCCCTACGTACAGTGCCAGCACTAGCACTGGATAAAAAAAAAAAAATGTTTTTTATTTTTATCGCAACAGGTAGTACCTCTAGAGTGCTGGGTTCCAGGCAGGAACCCTGCCTGTTTATTTTCGTGGTTTTAACAATACTTCTATCAGGCTGGAGAGATGGCTCAGCAGTTAAGAGCACTGACTGCTCTTCCAGAGATCTCCAGTTCAATTCCCAGCAACCACATGGTGGCTCACAACCATCTGTAATGGGCTCTGATGCCCTCTTTTAGTGTGTCTAAAGACAGCTACAGTGTACTTATACGTAATAAATAAATAAACTTTTAAAAAAAGTTAAAAAAAACTAATACTTTTATCACTGCTTTTCAAATTTGATGCTATTTTCTAATTTCTTGTGGGCAGTTTTAAAAAGCAAGAGACAGTAATGCTTCTACTAAAATTACTATGATTTGTTAAGTAGGAGTTATATAAAGTGTTTTATTTAAATATAATATTTCATTATTTTAACCAGAGAGACCCATTCCTTTCAAAAGCAGAAACCTATTGGGGGTGCTAAAGCACCTTTAATCCCGGCAGGTGGGAGGCAGAGGCGAGAGGTAGGGTGCGCTTTGTGAGTTGAGGCCTGGCTGTTCGTTAAGTTCTAGGCAGGTAAGGGCTACACAGTGAGATCTTGTCTCAAAACACAACACAAAACAACAACAAAAACCCTCGGAACCTATATATGACTCATTCAATTAAATAATTTAAAATTATCTAGATTAGTTTTCTCCTCATATTGCTGTGGCCTCATAGACTCTGTTACAGTCATTGTTCTATAAGAACAAGTGGCATAAAAGGCAAAGAACCAGTCAGTGCATTGTGCTGTGAGATAAAGAGTCAGCGCCTTCCTAAGCCGCATCTCAATACTCATTCCACTTCACAAAGGGACGTTTCTCTCACGGCCTCCTTACCCAGTGTCCTCCATTAATGCCAGGGTGATTCGAGACAGGACTCTGTTCTGGGTGTGAGAACCAGTCATTGCTTCATTCTGAAAATTACCAACACGTTTTATTAGCAGACATTTCTATGACCCCTATCTATACATACTGAAGATGTGTCACGTGGTAAGATATTTACTCGAAAATGGTCAACTGCATGAATGTCTAGATTGAGGAGGTAGAACCTACTCTCTGCCTCAAGTCTCCATTGGCTAGGATTTCCCTTGGTGACAGACACCCAGCAGTGAGGGCTTCATGAGGAAATGATTGTAGAGACAGGAGGGATGTGTACATGGATTTACAAAGGAAAAGTTTTCCTAACTCTCAACTCTGTGATCACAAAAACCTATATTATCATGCAAAGCAAGCAGGGCAGAACCAGGGATCCAGGGGTGAGAGGTCAAGCTCTGTAGACCAGGCTGGCCTCAAACTCATAGACATTCACCTGCCTCTGCCTCCCGAGTGCCACCGCCACTGCCCAGCACTTTCCTGATACCTTAACATCACCCTTAATACAGCAGTTCAGGGACACAGTGCTGATTTAAGAGAAACAAAGTAGCTAATAAAATAGGTATTCTCGGGTCTTCTGCTGGGAAGGACACAACATTTGATTTCCGGCTAATCTATAGCCTCTAAGAAAATCTCTTCAGGAAATGACAAAGACAGAGATTCCCATGGGAAGAATTCGGGTATTTGCTTCATAAATGTTCACCATTGTTACTCTTTAGTGACCTAGAGCAGAACAGCTGGGCAGAAGCAGAAATTCTGCCTAAGCTTAAAACCTTCTGTCACGAGCTCTATAGATACACATACTTTTTGTCCAAAGTATTTCACTTCGAGTGTTAATTCTACTTCCAGATTATTTTTCTATATAAATGAGTGTGACATGGGATTAATTTTTGGCTCTATTTCCCTGAAACCTAATAAATATAGGATATTACGTGGTGGCAGTATGTCAAGGGAAATGACCTACTAATGCACCTCTGGGCTTGGGATTTCTTTAAATGAACAGGAATACCCATTAGTAAGTCACAGTTTTGGACGTCATTGTGTAAAGTGACTATTGGGTGTGTCCCTTATGGAGTCTGAAAACTATGCCAGTGGAACCATTGAAAAGGTAATAGCTCCTATTTGCATCACAGTATTCTGAGGTCAGCCCAGGCCTTGCATCTGTCTATGGCAGGGTTTCCTGCTCCTACACTGAAGCTGAGGGAGAGAGGTGCTGCTGACAGCTTCCTGGGTGTAACACAAGAAAAATGCCTGATTCTGCTGTGCTGGATGCTTTGTGTGCTGATATCCTTCTACAGGGACTATGGAATGTGGGTTCAATTCCCAGTACTACAAAGCAAAACCCTAACTTTTTTAGCTGGGCATGGTGGTACACATTTGCAATCCCAGAATTCAGTGCCAGAGGCAGAGGCAGGAGGGATGCTGTAAGTTCAAGGCCAGCCTGACTACATAAGACATTGTCTTAAAAAATATTTATTATTTAAAACATAATGGTTTAACATGGGCTTGTTCCATTTATATAATACAATATTATGTAGCTCTTAAAGCTTGGGAGATCCAACTTGATATGCCATGGCTGATTGTATCCATTGAGGCTGACCCTCTTCTGAAGAGAAACGGGGAAGGAATGAGGAGGGTAGGGGGCTACCGAGGAGAGGAGGGAGGGGAACTGGGGCTGGAATGTAAATAAAATTTAAATAAATAAGTAAATAAATGAAGTTTGGAAGATTCTAGAGTGGAGTCTATGCCACTAAAGCTCGTTTCCCCTGCCTATTCCTTGCCCTGTTTGAGTACTCTCTACCATGGTAAAGATAACCATTGTGGGAGCCTGGACAGACCTCTAGCAAGCGCTTCTCCCAGTGGTTGAGCTCTGTGCCCATGCCACCTTGGTTTTCAAGCTCCATTCCCTCTAGGACTGGGCAGTTAAAATGCTTCCGAGCTTCCTCCTGAGGATCAGAAAACAAACGCCCACAAGAGCAGAGTAAGACAACAGCCACTCCTTAAAGAATCAGTTTGATGACACAGAACCTCTTTAAAGCATGATTTTCAATACAGTTAATGTTTTGATGCTATTACATTCTTCTTGGTTATAAAACTATAATTTCTTTTAATATTTTTCTCTCTGAAGATTTATTTTGAAAACTATTTGTGTGTGTATTCGCATGCATGAACATAGGCAAAAGGCTTCCAGAGTCCTGAAGCTGCGGTCACAGGTGTTCCTGGGACACCTAGCTTGTTTACATGGGTGTCGCACTCTGGTCCTCATGGTTGCACAGTAAACATTCTAGACCACTGAGCCATCCGTCCTTCACTTTTTGGCTTTAAAGGACATACCACCATCCCTCTCCCCCTAAGACCAGAGTCTCTCTATGAAGCCTTGGCTGTCTAGGAACTCACTTTGTAGACCAGGCTGGCCTCAAACTCAGAGATACAACAGCTTCTGCAAGCACTGACTGCTCTTCCAGAGGTCCTGAGTTCAAGTCCCAGCAACCACATGGTGGCTCACAACCATCTGTAATGAGACTTGATGCCCTCTTCTGTGTGTCTGAAGACAGAGACAGTGTACTCATAAAATATATAAGTAAATAAATCTTAAAAAAAAGAAAGAAAAAAAAAAAGCAAGCATTCTTAACCACTAAGGCCATGCTCCAGCGCTAGCCATGGCTTCTTTTTTCTTTTATGCTCAAATAACTGTGTGATTCATATACCTGTTCCTGTGTGTGCATGTGCATGTGGAAGCCAGAAGTCAGCATCAGATGCCCCTTAAACAGTCTCCACTTTATTTTTAAAATTACATTTATATATTTTATTTTTTTATATGTGAGTGTTCCCTGAGCCTAGAACTAACCTACTGTACTAGGCTAGCTGGCCAATCACCTGAGCTCTAGGACCTGAATGTGGGTCCTCATGTTTATGCGGCAGGAACTTTTACAGACTGCCCATCCTCTCCCTGCCCCTTAACCATTTTCAATAATGCTGCTTCTCCCTGGGCACAGCACCTCTCCTCTCCTGCCTTACAGCAACAGGCTGGATGGGGACCGCAAATTTGTCTCGTCCCCTCTGTCTTGGCAAGTTCCTTTATTATACTGTCTTCATACATTTTCTATTACAGACCGAAATCTAAGAACACCTTCTTAAATAGTAATGATTGGTAAAGCAGAGGCCATAATGGAAAATGAAGACAGGCAGATAATACTCACGACAACACGCGGTGTTACTAGGAGATACACAGTGTGGCGAACTATCTTATTATCTCGAACATTCCACAATCTCTCCACCTTCCGAACCACTTTATCGCTCCACTGATACAACCCAAGACTGTAATTATAGAATAAGAAGACAGTTGTTTTGCCAATTTACAACTTTAAATGTAAAAGTGTTTACAAATGTCAATATGAAGCTGAACTAATTGAGTTATTATATGTCATATCCATGTAATACACTTATAAGCACTTTATTCCCCTTCTTGAGATATGTAGCCCTATCTGGCCTGGTACTTACTGTGTAGACCAGCATAGACTTGAATTCAGAGATCCCCCCACCTTTGCACCGAAGTACTTCAATCATAGGTGTGCACCACCAAGCTCTCGTTCACAAGGCTGAGCTAGGACAGTGAATGAACTGCACCTTTGCCCCTTGACTTGCTAGAGATTTAGCACAGGAGGTTGTAGATGCTAGGCAAGTACTCTGCCACTGGACTGTACCCCAGCCTTCACTGGCATCTTCTGACAAGAGGCAGGCAGGCAGGCAGGCAGGACGGAAGGAAGGAAGGAAGGCAGGAAATGAGAACCAAGGCAGAGATGACCCAAGCATATAAGGAAATTGAACAAAAATACTGCCATGAGTGAAAACATAATATAATCTCTATGCACCGAAACCAGTTATCCATCAAGGAAAAGCTTAAATCCTTGTCTCATGTCATCTGCAAAATTAAATTCTAGAAAGTTCTCAGGAAAATGGCAGAGTAAAGGTCTCTGGAAATTCTGGCATGAAGTTGATGAGAACTTGGCCAAGGTAATTTTTCAGAGCCCTGGAAATAAGCAAAGAGCCGCATCAACTTTGGAAGCATTTATCCATGAAAGATGGGCACGTTTCATGAAGAGCTGCCAGCTCTGTGGGTTCTCATGCCCTGTCTATGATTTCAAGGCCACTGTGAAAACCAGCCGTCCATGATGGTGGGAGCAAAGGGGATTTTTAAAAATGAAGGACTCAACTACCAAGCCAAGGAAACACTGTCTAGATTCAGGTACATAAACACATCATGTGCAAAGCAACATAATTTCAAATCGGTGCATTGAAGCTAGTTCTCAGGAGAGGGCTGTGGCGGCTACAGTAATGTCAGACAGAAGAGAGGTGGGACAAAATGCTGTTAGCCGTAAGAATGTCCAACAAGAACAGCAGCCTAACTGCCTTATAGAAAAATACACACACCAAAACCACATACACCAAAACCACACACACCAAAACCACAGGGACAGGCTTGAGGGGCAGCTCGGTTGTACAGGGCCTGAGCTGGTCTTGCTGCCCAGCATTGTGTAAACTTGTTGTGGTGGTACACACCCGTAATGGAATTCAAAGCTATCCTCAGCTACATGGAAGTTTGAGAGTTCATTAGCCTAGTAACATTAGGCCTTCTCTCAGTGGAGAAAACCTGTCCCTTTTATATTTATTCTATCACATCTGTTTATCTGTTTCCAACTTAGAATTTTTTTTTTTTTTGTAAAAGGCATCTAATTTTGGACTATGATTAAAACTGGATAGAGTTAGCTGGCGGGCGGTGCAGTATATTGTGGAGGAGGTCACGCCAGCAGGAGTTTGAACAACTGTTCGCATTGCATAAATGGAGAGTCAGACTGACTCAAGCCTTTCTCAGAGGCCCAATGAAAGGACAAAGGGAACTTTAGTTCTGTGTCCTTGTCCAGGAGTGAACTTGGCACGGCTGATCTGGGGCTGGAGCCCAGGCCTCAGAGGAGTCAAGGTTGCTGTTCCTGGGGACTGGGCTCTCCCCTGGGCAGTGGTTATGAGTCCTCAGGCAGCTGTGCTGAGGTGTCCCGCGATCTTTGTGAACACGGCTGACTTAGCTCTCTGCTGACCTTGGCCGTTCCCCAGACAGACAGACAGATAGTGTCAGTGATACTGTGCGTCTCACTAAACATGTGTGGCATAGTCATCAGCTTCTGACAGCTCCAGGTTCCGGCTACTGCTTTTGTCTTCTTTACTCTTTTATCCCTGGTCCTCCACTCAAAACCTCGAGATTCAACCCCTATTCCTATGGGTTGGGGTCACTGCATGAATTCACTTTATTTTTATTTATTTATTTTTAGAAGACAACATTTAAACACAGTAAACAATTGGCAGTAAGAAAATAAGCAGTTCTTAGCTCACTAAATGACCAGCATTCAGGTTCCATTATCAAGGGTGACAGTTCTGAGCCCTCCCCACACCCCTTTTTGTTTTTGTTTTTGTTTTTTTAAACTTATGGATTATTTCATAGTTACTTTTAAAACTTATGTAGTACAGGCTTCCCTTAAACTTGCTTTGTAGCAGAGGCTGGCCTTGAACTCCTTAATCTATTGACTGATCCTCCTAAATTCTGGGATTCCGGGTATAAATTAAAAGATGTGGTTTCGGGGCTGGGGATTTAGCTCAGTGGTAGAGCGCTTGCCTAGGAAGCGCAAGGCCCTGGGTTCGGTCCCCAGCTCCAAAAAACAACAACAACAACAAAAAAAAAAAACAAAAACAAAAAAACCGTGATTTCTCCAAGCAAGCTGGAGCCCAATCCGAGTCTGCTTCCTAACAACTGAATGCATTACTCTAGCATTCCTGTTTATACTGGACAATCACGGAACATCCCCGAATCCTTCCCATAGCGCTCTCCCATGCCACAGGTTATGCTAATGTAACCAGTCATACTTTCTGTCAGGATCAGCATGCTTTTCAAAGACAAGACTCCCAAACAAAAAGCACAGCCTAGGAAAACACCCACTCACACAGTGCTGTATATGTCGCCGTCCCTGCAACACCCACTTTGGTTCTTTGAGATGAGGTCTCAAGTATCCCAGCCCTGAACTATGGAGCTGAAGGTGACCTTGAACTTCCGACCTTCTGCCTTCCACCACCCATGTGCTAAGATTACATGTGTGGATCACCCCCATGCCTAGAATTTTGTACTCTATAATTACTGTAAAATATAAACACACACACACTAAATGAATAGTATGAACTATTTTCCTGGAGAGCTCTGTCCTGGTCCTCTGAAATAGCCTCCTCTTAAGTCCACCTTGTGTCAGAGCTACAGTTCCCTTACGGTGGCCACGAAGACCCTGTCATTGCCTACAGGGAAAACACTGTGGTCCTCAGGTTCTATCCTTACATCCTCTAGGAGAGAGGAAGGAGAAAGAGAATGGCAAATACCTGTAGTTGAAGGGTGGGAGGCCGTCTGCAGACCTTGAAGTCAGGGGGTTCCCATCTTGATCATGGTAGAATGCAAAGAGCCCAGCCGAGAAGCCCTGGAAGAAAGAATCCAGTGTCCTGCAGTAGGACGTTGAGACACAGCAGCGCCTGCCACCCAGGAGGTCTTGATATTGGTCACAAGGGCAGCATGCAGCTCTGCAGAAGGTACCCATGCTTCAACTCAGAAGCAACTGGGTGACTGTATTTACAGTTTAAACACCATGCGACTTGCTATAAGCATTTAAAAGGTTATTTTTATTTTTACTCATATGGATGTGTCTGTGTGAATGTCACCAGGCACGTGTGCGTGCACTCAGGGGCCAGAAGAGGGTGCTGGATGCCCTGGAGCTGGAGTTAGGGGTGGCTGTGATCTGCCCCACAAGCACTTAGGAGCTGAAATCAGAGCCTCTGAAAGAGCAACATGTGTCCTTTGCCGGTCACCACCAAACCACTGATGTCAGTTGTTTTTTTAATTTTGGTTTTTCAAGACAGGTTTCTCTGTGTAGCCCTGGTTGTCTGGGCAATCACTGTAGACCAGGCCTCTAATTCACAGAGCTCCCCCTGCCTCTGCCTCCTGAGTGCTGGCATTTAAGTTATGTACTACCACCGCCCAGCTGATATAAATGTTTTTAATACAAGATATTTGAAAGTATTTATATATTTTAAAGCTAAATTTGTGTTCATGTTAAATACTATATATATCAGTGCTGTGTTATCAGGATACCTTAAGGCTACACTCTACTCTACTGTGCACTACAGAGCACAGAGAATCATACTTTCTAACTCATCTGTATGGTTTTACAAATCCTTTGGTATTTTTCCTTGTTGAGGACCCCATTAGGTATCACTTCCAGATGTGAACAACGGTTGAAAATATGAAACCCACCCAATGAATTGCAGGACCAATTCATTGCAGGCTACTCCAGTGGCCTTTATTTATAATTATCAGATTTGAAGAGAGAAAATCTTCGGGAGAAGTGATTTTCTAAGGCACCATGCACAAGGATAACAAGGACACTGTTTGCTATATTCTTCACACAAATTTACTACTGAAACTCATTAACGATTGGATGGTAAGGGAGCTGGGGGGCAGGGGTGCATAAACGCTCAAATTGGCAGTATGTGCACACCCGACTGTCCACATCTGTGTGCATGTGCATGTGTGCATGTGCGTGTGTGCATGTGTGTGTGTGCATGTGTGTGTGTGCATGTGTGTGTGTGCATCTGGAGAGTCATCTGGCAGGCAGGCAGGCATGGGCTCGGCTGCTAGAATGGCTGTCAGTGCGTATGAAGCCGGATTTAATCCCCAGAATCGCACACAGTGGGTATGGTACCACACGCTTGTAATCACAGCAGCAATCCTCCTGCTTTAGCATCTCAAGTGCTACAAGTACAGACCTGAGCCATCACATCTGGCTCTAAGATGCTTTCCTTCAAAAGTTTAATCACCTTTAATGGGAATGACAGCTGAACTGTAAATCATGCCAGAGAGCAAAACTCAACCTGCCCAATCCTGAGCACTAAAATTTGTTGGCAGAAATAATTTATCAGGTCTTACTGCACATGAATCTAAGAACTCACATATCCTATAATAAAATATTAAAATAACAGAATATGTAACAAATAAAAAGTCTGAAGGATCAGTCCCCAGCTCCGAAAAGAAAAAAAAAAAAAGTCTGAAAGAAAGGACAGAAGTTAATAGCATTTACCAGGGCATGAATGATCTCGTGCTTCACTGTGGACAGCATCCCGATAAACTCTTGTGGCTGGGTGGAGATCATATTTGGACACAGGTTAGCATATCCTGCTATGGGCCTGTTAAAATAAACATATTTGTTTTTACTATATTGAGAAGTATAATATTTACTAACTTATACTTCTCTGCAAAAGACAGCTCGAGGACATTATTTGTTTACTATCAAATATACTTTAATAGATAATTCTTATTCTTTTTTGCTGTCAAGACCCAGACCTGTTGCTTTCCAATGAAGAAGAAAGACCTTCTGTCTGTCTGTCTGTCTGTCTGTCTGTCTGTCTGTCCGTCCGTCCGAAGGGTATGGGAGCTTCACTGGGGCCTTTCAAGTGCTCAACACCCTGAGAAATGACCACCGTGTATCTGGCTGTCTTTCAAAGCTGTACCAAAGGGACATGTGAAGGAATCCAAACTGTTTCCTCTACTGTTGCTTTACCTGTCTACTGTGGAAATCCCATAAATCTCACTGTTACAGCTGCCTACTTATAACAAATATTTGTCCTTTTTAAATAGGAAAATGGTGTCATTTTCTGACAGCATCAGACCTAAGTACCTTGAAAAAGGGTATCATTAATCAAAACATTGCCACACAGACAGGTATAGTGGTACACTCCTGTAATCCCAGAACTGGGAGGCTAAGGCAGAATTCAAAGTTTGAGGCTATCCTGAGCTACATAGAAAAGCTCATCTCAAAAACACACAGCAGAGCCACAGTGGCTTCTAGAACAAATATGTCCCTGCTAGGCTTAACCCTTCCGAGCAGGAACTTGCTTTCTCCTTCTCCAAGCCCTGGCCTTTCTATGGAAGTAACCTCACCAGCCTCACCACCACCGCAGGATCGAACCCAGGGACCCCCATACTCCAAGAAATGCTCTACCACTAAGCAGTTTGTTTCAAATTCGGCTCAAAAATTGTGGTTGTGATCTTATTCTCAACCAGTGAGATTAACACAAGGTCTCAATGAGTTTCTTGACCTTGTCTAAAACTCCCTGTAACCTAGGCTGGCCTTGAACTTGCGCTCCTCCTGCCTTGGTCTCCTGAATAGCTGGAATCACAAGCTTGTACACTCAGGCCTTGTTTAAAGGGGCTTCTGACAGTAACAGGACTCTTTTTTTTTTTTTCCGGAGCTGGGGACTGAAAACAGGACTCTTTGTAGCACGAATTTCCGCCCTTTACACTTCTCTTTCTCTTTCTTTTTCAGGCTGAACTCAGGGCCTCACACACGCTAGACAAGCACTCTACCATTAAGCTACATTCAACCATTTTCCTCCCATTTTGGTACAGGATTTTGCTAAACTGTATGTGAAACCAGGCATGGTTTATATGCCTGTAATTCTAGCACTGGGGAAACAGAGGCAGGAGGTACACTTTGAGTTCAAGGCCAGCTTGGAGTCTACATGGCAGCCAGGCCTACAAAACACAGGCTAGCCCCAAACTTCCAATCTGCCTGAACCAGCCTTCCAAGCAGCCAGGAGTGCAAGCATGCACTACCCCACACCAGAGGGTCCCCTACCTCTTTATTTGGCTAAAGTCTTATTAATGCTCAGGTGAAGCTATATTTTTACTTCTTCAAAAAGGGCTTCCTTTCCAAATCAACTGAATGATATTCCGTGCCATTCTCTGCTTTTGTTCTATGCTACATGATCCTGTATAAAGTATTTATCCCAAATAAAACTGCATGCTTACTCGTAGGTATAACTAACCATCGTCTGTCTCCTTCTACAGCCGATAAACCCCAGAAGGCAGGTTCACAAGTGTGTTTTGTTCATCTTCTCTTCGGGCAATATAGTGAGGCGCTATGCCGGTTAGTCAGTTGGCGGTCAGTGTTGGCGGTCAGTCAAGGGCAGAGATTCACACAATGGAGTTCTTGAGACTCAGAGTAACTGGTCGGGTGTGGCACACATGCTTTTGTAATCTCAGCACTTGGGAGTGGGGAGCAGGAGGATAAGGAGCTCGAGGCCACCCTCGGCTGCCTAGTGAGTGCGTCTCGGGCCAGGCTGGAGAGACCACTTCTCATGGGATGGGGCAGAACAAGACACCGTGCCAGCCTCTGCTTCACATCCATGCTCCAGAGGAAAGCAAATCCTTCCCCAGGATGGTTAGTTCCCACTCACTGATACCGAGGCCATTTATTCTTTAGCTGTTGGTTCCTATGAAAGGTGAACCAACAGTAAAGCAGCACAGCTAAGTAAGGAGCAGGGTAACAGAACTGGGACACCCCTTCCTGCTGCCCGCCTGGCATCTGTCTGACTCCGGTGCTGAGTCTTCTCACCGGAAGACAAGCAGAAGCAGAGGTGTTTTCGGCATCATGGGACACAGAAACGAGGTTAAGTGACCCAGATCCAGTCAGCTGTGCCTTTTCTATCCTTCCCTCACTCATCTGGGCAGGTCAACCCCATCCTAATAGATAAAGTCCAACATAGCTTTTATAAAAGCAATAAAAGCCCACAGTATAAAATAATTTGGTCCAACAATGTAGAATCATAAAGAGCTGGAGAGATGGCTCAGCAGTTGAGAGCACTGACTGCTCTTCCAGAGGATCCAGGTTCAATTCCCAGCAACCACATGGTGGCTCCCAACCATGGCTTTATAACTTTGCAGCCACAGAGCCAATAAATGGTGCACAGACATGCATTGCAGACAAAACACCATACACGTAAGATAAAAATAAACCGCTTTGGAAGAACTCTCTAAAGAAGACAGTGAAAATGGCCTTGTTCTCCTTCCTGTCTTTTCTAACTTGCAACCTCAGAAGCAGCTACTACTGCCAACAATACCACATATGCTATTTTCAAGCCACCCTAGTTTGCCTGAGACTGAAGTTTCCTCTAACATGGGGCATTCAGTGCTACAGCCAACAATCCTAGAACACAGGGATGGCTGGAAATTCTGTCTTTCTGAGGCTTTTTCCTGAGAACATTCGAGTACACACAGGCACTTTATTTTGCAATGTTCTCTCAACACTTTAGATCAAAGTGTGGTTTTGTGTGTGTGGTGCATACGGTTTAGTTCAAACTGAGAAAAGGAGCTAGGACTCTGTGGCACCAGCAAGTGAAAGGGTATTTCTCAGGAACACTCCACTGCCTCGATCTATGAGGTCATCACTCATCGGGCAGCTCACATATCATATCCAGTGATTCTGACATGATTAAGGTACGCATTTCAAATAACTTCTTGGGGGGAAAAGGAGTACTAGTGAGATCCACAGATCTTCAAAAGCGGGTGTGGTCCTGCAGTAACAAAGCTAAGAGTCAATATTCAGTCTCGGACTCCTGAGCCAACCTCACCAAATGCAGTATCAATCTCATTCCAACTTCTCTGCATTCTTATTACTGAGGATATATGCACAGTGGGAGTGTCTGTGAGATGTTTCCAGGAAGGCTGGATTGAGAAGGGAAGGCCCACCTTAATGCGGGCAGCCCATGTACTTGGAGAGGGGTCCCGGAGTGAAGAAAGAGAACAGACTGATGAGAACCAGCGCACACAAGTAGAGTCGCACACAGGAAGTTATGAGTCCTTTGGAAAAGCAGTAAACCCTCTGAGGTACTCAGTCATCTCTGCAGCCCCTTACCTTATTTTGTTAGGATCTCTGAAGAGCAGCGAGAGGAAGGAGCGATCACACCTGACTGCTTTTCCCAACACAGGCTCACTTCCTAAAACCATCCAGGAAACTGGAAGCGTACTTCTATAATCCCAGCACCCAAAACCTGAGGCAGGAGGATCTCTAAAAGTTCATTGCTGCTGAGAAGCGGTGGCACATGCTTTAAAGCCCAGCACTAGAAGGCTGAGGCAGGTTTGAGCCCCAGCCTGGTCTACAGAGTGAGTTCCAGGACAGCCCAGGCTGCACAGAGAAACCCTGTCTCAAGAAACCGAAAACAAGGAAGGAAGGAAGGAAGGAAGGAAGGAAGGAAGGAAGGAAGGAAGGAAGGAGGGAAGGAAGGAAGGAAGGAATTTTTTTTTTGTCTAACATCTTATTTCTTAACCCTAGAGGCGTCTGAGCAGATGTGTATTTTGGGGGCAGGCTCACAGGAAGCTTACCTGTCCATTTTCGCCTCCTGTTGACAATAGGCCGCGTAAGAGATGATGTTCTCATGGCTGCATCTCTCAGTGGCTAGAGCACCTACGTAAAGAACAAAGTCCGCATCCTGCACGCCCTCAGGGTCTAGCACACCCACCGCTCCACATGGCCACTTTCCCTCTCGGCAGACCCTGCATTGCTGCAACAGGTGAGGAGGAAAAGCAGACCAGAGCCTGGGTCAGCTGAACGACAGTGCCAAGGGAATAGACTGGGGACAGTTACTTAACTTTTGTTCACACCCCCCCCCACACACACACACACCCTCTCACTGAAATCGGTAACTGGTCCTGGGACTTGGGAGGCAGAGGCAAGAGGACTCTTTGAACTCATACCAAGCAATGGAGTAAGAGTTCTGGATCATAAACAAAACAAATCAAGGACTACAAATCCCACCCTCATTTCCCTGTTCTGTTTTTACCTCTCTTGAATTTGTTTCCCTAAAATTTTTACTTGGCACAAATGCTCATAAATTTATAAACTCAATGAAAGTCAGTGACTCCTATTTATAAAGGTCAGCATGCTAAGATGCAGGACAAAGAGAAACACAAATGGTTTTGAGCCCCTGAAACTAGTTGTGCTGGTTCATTCTAAATGTCCATGTGCTACAACCCAACATGGAAGAAGGGGGCCTCAGATTAGGAACTGCACAGACCAGGCTGGCCGCACAGACCAGGCTGGCCGCACAGACCAGGCTGGCCTGCAGGCTCACCTATGGGCGGTGGTCTTAATTGTTAATTGACGTAGGAGGACCCAGCCCAATGTGCGAGTACCATCCCTAAGCAGCCGGTCCTGAACTGGAAAGTAGGCTGAAAGCAAGCCAAGGCCTGCAGCAAGCAGCATCCTGCATGGATCCCGCTGTAGTTCCTTGGCCATGAACTAACTTTCTTGGTCTGAGGTAAGGTGGTGTGGAATACCAACCAGGTCTGTCTTTAAAGTGTCTGTCCTGACTTCCCTTAAAGATGGACCACAATCTGGGACTGTAAGCTGTAAGAAACTCTTTTCTCCCTGAAGTTACTGCTAGTCAGGTATTTATCACAGTGACAGAAATGAAAGTCAAACACTGGTGAAGGGGTGTTCCCACCCACCCACGCCCACACCCTTCCGCTGTAGGGAGAATGGACCTCATGGTAGGCAGCCCTCTACCACTGATCTACATCATGTCTATAACTTTTGCAAGTTCCTTGGGATGTGATTATTTTAAATCTAATTAATAAAAAAATTTACCTAATGGAAAGTATTTCCCATTGTAAAAAAAACCTTGCGCTGGTACGATGACTCAGCAGGGAGAGAGGCACTGCTGCGGGTCCCGACCTGACTTTGAGCCTTGGAGCCTACCTGGTGAAGGGAGAGGACTGCCTCTCAAAGATGTCCTCTGCCTCCACACAAGCCATGGCAGGCACACACAAACTTGATAAATAAATAAGTATAAAATATTAAAAAGAAGAAGCAAGTGGCTGGGAGCACTTGGGAGGCAGAGGCAGGTAGACATATGTAAATCTAAGATCAGGCTAGCCTAAAGGGTGAGTTCAGGCCTATCTCAAAAATGACAAATAAATAAGTGAATGAATGAATGAATGAATACCAAAGCAAATTTATATGTGAGTGCTCCGCATATAAAGCACTTGCTATGTAGCCTGGCAACTCGAGAGTTTGACCTTTAGGATTCTGAGTGGAGGGAAAACCAGCTCCTGAGAATTGTCCTTTGACCTCCACATGAAGGCAGTGGCATGCATGTGTCTGCACTCACAGAAGCACATCACAACACACACACACACAAAATTTGGTTACAAATGTAGACAACACAGAAGAACACAAGGCACAAGTTGGTCCCTTGATGATGTCATCCTGGGTACAGTCTAAGGTGACTTGTCTCAGGCTCTCCAGGCACATGTCACTGTGCTCTGTGACACTTGTAGGAGCTTCCTAAACAATCATAAGCATCTAGGTCTAGCTGTAGCCCATAAGGGCGCTGCTGAGAGGCTCGGCCTGCCCACCCAGGTCTCATCACTGGCACCCACGCAGTGGAAGGAAGAACCAGCTACTACAGGTTGTCTTCTGGTCTCCATACACGCACCAAGGCACTTGCACACCCACCCACCCACCATAAAAAGAAATGTAGAAAATAAATTTTAAATAATCAATACACCGTGATTTTTTGTTTTGAGCAATGCTCCTGACCCCCAAATTTCCACTTCACTTATAGAACATATATATTTCTTATTCTGTTTCTTTAACAGGGAATTTATATTTGACTTTTTACATTTTTTTTTATAGGTTTGTGTGTGTCTGTCTTTACGTGTGTGCATATGGCCGCCTGTGGAGTCCAGAAAAGATTGTTGCAGCCCTGGAGCTGGCATCATAGATGGTTGTGAGCCACCTAACGGGGGTGCTAGGAACCAAACCCTAGTCTTCTACAGTAGCAGCACATGTTCTTACCCACTCAGCCACCCCACCCTTACCCTCACCCCCATGTAACTCTTAATGGAAGCCGTTAGGAGCTGAAGGGACAATTCAGTCATAAAAACATCACGTGCTGCTCTTGATGAGAGCACCCATGTTAGATTGTGCACCTATATCTGCAACTTCGGTTCCAGTCTCTGGCCTTCATGGGCACTGTGGTGGTTTGCATATGCTTGGCCCAGGGAGTGGCACTATTAGAAGGTGTGGCCTTGTTGGTGGAAGTGTGTCACTGTGGGGGTGGGCATGAGACCCTCCTCCTAGCTGTCAGAGGATGCTCAGTCTGTTCCTGGCTTCCTTTGGGTGAAGATGTAGAGCTCAGCTCCTCCTGCACCAGGCCTGCCTGGTGATAATGAACTGAACCTCTGACCCTGTAAGCCAGCCCCAATTAAATGTTATCCTTTATAAAACTCACATTGGTCATGGTGTCTGTTCACAGCAATAAAACCCTAACTAAGACAGGCACCTATACTCATGTGCTCTTAAACATACACATACATACACATTTAAAAATAGAAGTTTAAAGAAGGGAAGAAAACCAGAGATGGCTCAAAGGTTAAGAATACTGGCGGCTCTTCCAGAGGACCTAGGTTATGCAATACTCTTCCCAGAACCCACAGAGCAGTTCACCACTATCTGTAACTCCAACTACAAGGGATCTTGTGCCCTCTTCTGGCTTCCCCAGGTACTGCACACACATTCCTGTGCATGTGTGCGTGCGTGCGTGTGTGTGTGTGTGTGTGTGTGTGTGTGTGTGTGTGTGTGTGTGCACTCATACAAGCAAATCAGCCATACACATAAAATCAAAAAAATAAGAGGAAAAAAATAGCATCTGAATTGACCTAGATTGTTCAGTGTTGACCCTCCAGATCGTCCTTTGTCTATTTTATTCTGCTTTTTGAGATAAGTCTTGCTTTGTAACCCAGGCTGACATCGAACCTGAGTCTCCTCCCTCTGCCTTCCAAGGGCTGGAATTACGATGTTATCTTCCCCCAGGCTCTCTGCATAGTGGTTTGGTTTTTTTCTTTTTTGCATGTGCACACCTGTACTTTTTAGATAAACAGGCTAACCAGACCCACTGCCTTTGAACCTTTCTTCTTTCAGTTAAGAGCTTAAGTATCTCTTCAAGTCAGGATGTATGTATTACAGCCTGGCCAGTTGCTAGCATTTTTATGGAGTAAAGTTCAAGCCTGGGTTGAAGCTGACAGTTTATATTTTAGGAGACATTAAACTGTCCTTTTAAAGTGCTAAAAAAAAAAATGTTCAAGGGAGGAAAAAAAGATAACGTTCTCTGCACAGGAAATTCAGGCACGAGTGAGGCAGACAGCAGATCACACACTTGTAAAGTTTTGACATTCTGAACCCTCCCTGCCTCAGCTGTGGGGAGAAAATGGAGTCGCAGTGGCAGGGACTGTAACTCAGCCATAGAGTACTATCCTGGGACCCAGGAGGCCTCAGATTCACCCCAGAGTACCACAACAAAGGAGGTGCTGTGCTGTGCCTTCACACTGTTATCTAAGACTCTTGCTGAGAAGGAGACTCACCTGGAGGTGCTCCTCGGGCACAATAACAGGCCCACACTTGGTGTGCACGGCGCACTCCCCAGTGCAGTATCGGTGCGGATCGTTTTCCTTCCGTAGGTACTGGTTTGTCGCACATTGTCTTTGGTTTATTCATACATCAAAATTTACAAAAAAGAAAGACAGCAGTTAAAATACAGCCGTACCCTTGTGGAGGCCTGAAATTAGATGTCCCCAGTAAGCTGGGCATTGGTGTACTTGGTCCCTGACTGGTGGCTGTTTGGGGAGGTCTTGCTGGAGGGAATATGTCACTGGGGGCACAGATGTTTCAAAACAACCTTGTCGTTTCAAGTGTACTCTCTGTTTTCCAGCTTGGGGGTCCCAGATGTGAGCTCTCGGCTGCTCCCCCAGCCACCTGCTCTCCACTACTTACTTCTCCACTGCCATGAACCCTAACTCTCTGAACCACACACCCCAACTAAGCCCCGCCTTGGTCATGGTGTTTTCTCACTGCCACAGGAAAGTAACTAAGACACTGCTGTACCACTCCATTAACAATGGCTACTACTTAACTAGCAGGCAGCTCCCTAAGAGACTTCAGTCTATGGGCAGCTGGACTTGGGTTATCAAATACCTCCCAAAGCAGACAGCGCAACCACATGGAGGGAGGAGGAGGAGAAGGAGGGGAAAGAGGGGGAGGAGGAAGAGGATGAGGAAGGAAGAAGGAGGAAGGAGGAAATAGGAAGGAGGAAGGAGGAAGGAGGAAAGAGGAAGGAGGAGGAGGAGGAGGGACAAGAACAGTTTATAATGGGAAGGCAGAAAAAGAGCTATTCAGTAGGTGCTTTCTGAATCCTTTTAAATGGCTTGTAGTTTAGTTTCTAAAAACACACATGGTAAAATTCTACTATAAGTTCCATGCTTGTCATATTGGTAAATGGGAGGTCACAGGGCTAAATGAATGGAGGTAATGACCAACGTCTGATGTCACATACCTGCTAAGTAAGATCCTGCCAGCAGGTCTTCGAACCTGAAATGTTTTCTCTAAATAAGAAATAGCTTGTGGGAAAAGTTTGTTCTAAATAAAAGAGAAACAAATCTAGTTAGAATGGTGGGCAGTCATGGGATAGAGTGTGTTTAAGAAAACAAACATGGACTACTAATGAAACTGGGATTCTGGGATGCAGACACCTGTCCTAAGTCATAACGCAGCAGAGAGAGAGAGAGAGAGAGAGAGAGAGAGAGAGAGAGAGAGAGAGAGAGAGAGAGAGAGAGAGAGGGGAAGGAGAGAGAGAGAGAGAGAGGGAAGGAGAGAGAGAGAGAGAGAAGTCTGGGAACAGAGCATTAGGCAGAAACATCCCCAGCTCACCCCATGCCCTAGAAAACATGTCTCCACGATGGTGACTGGGAACATTAATGAAGATGGACACTCCAACTACTAGAGATTGTCTTAAGTAGGAGCTCAGTAAGTTCTGTGGGCCACAGGGAGATGGCTTGGTATGCGTGTGTGAGACTCCATAGGTAAAAATTTGACGAGAGCTGGCAAGATGGCTCAGTCGGCAAAGGCATTTGCTGTGCAACCCTCAGGACCCTAGCTCCAGCCCAGGAATCCACAACGGAAGAAGAGATCAAACTCTGAAAGCTGGGTCTTTGACCTGTATGTGCACAGGGGTGTGTCTGTGAGCACGTGCATGTACATGCATGTGAGAACACACACACACACACACACACACACACACACACACACACACACACCTTGATGAGATGGAATCTCTCTGGGTCTGGAGAGATGGTTTATCTGGAAGGGTAAAGGCATGTGCCAACCACGCCTTGATCCCTGATGACCTTAGTTTAATCTTGGGAAGCCATGCTGGAATGAGGGAACCATTTCTGAAAGTTAGCCACCCCACATGCACCAGCACTCACATCATAAACACACACAGTAATGATGACGATAATGTCATGTCAACTAATCCTTAGGACGGAGAACATTCCCATCCAGAGAATGGTACCCTCCATGTATTACAAAAAGTGTCCTTTGTACCCTATACTCCGCATGCATTGATCCCCCAAAACTTGACAGACCGAGGAAAAAAGGTGAGAATACTGATTTACTATTAAATTATAAAATGATAATGTTGAATATTAATGAAGTTTTGCTAAACATATCATAAAAACACCTTTATTAAAATGAGAAATATATTTACCACCAAAATCTTTTATTCATTCATTCATTCATTCGCCAGTCAGCCATGTGTAAGTTTTTCTTTTTCATGGGAGAATTAGCACATGATAAAATATACCTATTTAAAGCATCCACCCGATGAGTATTTATTATTACATACCTTTACAAGATATCTTTTCTCGGGGAGCAACCTGAAAACGAGGAGAAAAACATAAGAACTGCCACTCTAAGGGCTGGTGACATAGCCTGGTGGTAGGGCACATGCCCAGTAGGCACAAGGCCCTGGGTTTGCTCTCTACTACAGAACAAGAAAAGTACGGCAGCCCTGAGTCAGAGC
Organism: Rattus norvegicus; assembly: GCF_021556685.1. NCBI lineage: Eukaryota > Metazoa > Chordata > Mammalia > Rodentia > Muridae > Rattus > Rattus norvegicus. The sequence goes on from NC_141544.1 coordinate 81,493,356, forward strand.
GCCGCCCCGTCTGTCGGGACTGTGTCTGTCAAGGGCCCTAAGAAGATCGTCTCCACGTCCCTTCACAGATATGTGACACATTGTGCTGTGCCCAGGCATGGAACTAGGCACGGCCACACATGAGCTCATTCATTCAGAACAGTCAGGCTGGAGGAAGACACGGGCTGCTCTATGGGCAGTGCGCCAACTTCTTCAGATCTCAGCCTGCTGTCGGGGCTGTTCTCAGACACATACCAATTAGACTCCATACTCTCTACTGAGTCAATCATTCTATAAACTTCGTCATTAGAGTTTACGCATGCGCTTCTCTTGTTTCCTCTGAATGCTTGCTGACAAGTGTCTTCCAGGTCTGCTATGGCTGCAGTCAAGTAAGGCCACACTGGCTCTCTTTAAATTATTCATGATCAGCAGATTTAATTTACCCTTTTGGAATACAAGGCAATCTCAACTCAGTCCTGTGTTAAAGTTATGCCAGCTCCTCTCTAGTTCCACCTATGGATATTGTGTTAGGTAACCATGAAAATAACTTTAAAAGGTCTTTTTATTTATTTCAGACACACCAGAAGAGGGCATCGGATCCCATTATAGATGGTTGTGAGCCACCATGTGGTTGCTGGGAATTGAACTCAGAACCTCTGGAAGAGCAGTCAGTGCTCTTAACCGCTGAGCCATCTCTCCAGCCCCCTGAAAATAACTTTAATACTTAGATTGACAATAGAAGGAGATGACCAGGCTGAGGCAGTGACTGAGTCTGAGGCTGGCCAAGGCAACAGCTTGGGCAGCACCGGAAGATGTCAAAAACAAACAAAAAATAAACACAAGGGAACGAAAGAACAGCAAACTTACTCTTCAATGCTCTGATCATAGATAGTCTTGATTCGTAAATGCCCATCCGCATCTCTCTTTGTGACATGACTTGTCTTAAGATGGACCTTATTTATGACCTAGAAGAATGCATAGTTTGAGAAATCTTTTTTAAAAGTTGCTATGACATTTTTCTATCTTCAAGTAGAATTTAAATATAATAACGTGTGTTCATTAAGTTGCCCAATTGAGACCTAAATAAAATTAGTGAACTACATTTTAAGTGGCACTCCTCTAAAAGTCCCTTACCTTATTATATGACATTAGCATTCCTGAACCCCAAAAGTTCCCCAAGAAAATGTTATCGCCGGAGAAATAAGCATTTTATAGCAACCCAGCTGCCAAAAAGGCTTGGGCTTTGAGAAGTCTTTGTAGTCTGTCATACGGATTCTAGTTTCGCTGACTCCAGGTCTTTAAAAACTGACAAGAGAGGCTGATCAAGCAGCTCACACCATTAATCCCAGCACCGGAGAGTTCAAGGCCAGCCAGAGTTACACAGTGAACGGTTAGACTTTGTCTCAAAAAGATAAAATGACAGGAGACTAACAGTGTAAGAGTGTGTGAGAGTGTGTTTGTGTGTGCATGTGAGTGTGTGTTGGGCACAGTGTCTAGTGTGTGAGAGTGTGTTTGTGTGTGCATGTGAGTGTGTGTTGGGCAAAGTGTCTGGTGTGTGAGTGTGTATTGGTGAGTATGTGTTTGTGTGTAGGCAAACGCCACCCACCTTGTTTTTAGAGACAGGGTCTTTCATGGGCTAGGGAGTGGCCAAACAGGCTCTGTTTGGCCAGTGAACCCCAGGACTCCTCCTGTCTCTGCTTCTCCCTGGCTAGGATTTAAGTACAGACCTTCACATTCAGTCAGTTTTATTTTTCATTTTGTTTTTTCAAGACAAGGTTTCTCTGTGTAGCCCTGGTTGTCCTAGAATTTACTCTGTAGACCAGGCTGGCTTTGAATTCACAGAGATTCACCTGCCTCTGCTCTGAGGCCTGGGATGATAGGCGTTCAGCTACCATCCCCCCACCCCACCCCGGTTTTATTATATTTATTTTTTAACCTGAGTTCAAGGACACCTAAGTCAGGTCCTCAGGACTTAAAGAAAATGCACTTTACCAAAGGAGCTACTACTCCAGTCCTAATAGGACCTTAAGTTACTCTTTTTTAAAAAAGATTTATTTATTATATATAGGTACACTGTAGCTGTTCTCAGACACACCAGAGGAGGACATCAGATCGCATTACAGATGGTTGTGAGCCACCATGTGGTTGCTGGGATTTGAACTCAGGACCTCTGGAAGAACAGTCAGTGCTCTTAACCACTGAGCCATCCCCCACCCCCCAAGAAAATCCTTCTTACAGGAGATTACTTCATTTACTTTTTTCCCCAGTTGTCATTTACAAGATTTTTTTTTTTTTGAAAGAGAGAGATAGGATTTCCCTGTGTAGCTCTGGTTGTCCTGTAACTCACTCTGTAGACCAGGCTGGCCTTAAACTCACAGAAATTTGCCTGCTGGGATTAAAATCATGCACCACCACCAGGCTCAGGATGACCAACTCATGAAGCACAGGGAAAAAAAAAAGCTTTAGCTAAATTTATAGTAGGCTACGCATAACTCTAACAGTGAATAATTGCTCCCATTCTTATTTTTCTTTCTTTTTTCTTTTTTCTTCTTCTTTTTTCTGGAGCTGGGGACCAAACCCAGGACCTTGTGCTTGCTAGGCAAGCGCTCTATCACTGAGCTAAATCCCCAACCCCCAATCTTATTTTACTTACATTTAATATTTCTGAATATTTAACAAAAATTGGATTGCTTATTTTGTAGAAAAATAGCTACCCTGCACGCTGCTGATCTAACAAGGCAGGATGATGCGGAGTTTTCTACACTGTGTACTGTGGCCTGACGGCCTGCCTGCAGTCTCCCCTCACCTAACAGGTGACCGTGCCCTGTGGCTTTGGCTGTGCTTAGCTGTGGTTAACCTAGGGCTTCGGGTCACGTGCTCTGTCAGTGAACTACAGCCCCACACTGCACCCATTAATTTAAACGTCTACTGGATGTCCTCGTATGCCAGGCACTGTAGCAGGCATTTGGATGCAAGTAGGAAACCTCCATTGCCTTGAGTTGTGAAGACTATGGAGTCCAGTAATTCCTATCAAAGTGAATCAAAGTCACGGACAGAAGGCACAGAAGTCAGGTTTAGAGGGTCAGACGAAGGAGAGGCTATGCCATGGAAAGGGGCTATTTGAGAAAAGTTAAGAGAAACAGATTATTCTCCCTCTGACTTTCACACACAATAGATCACACTCAGACTGCAGAATCCAGAGCACATAGCTTAGCACTAACATATACACATGGAACTGCTGGCTTCTAGAAATGAAATGGTAGAGGATACATCATCAGGTTCAGAGGAACTATTTTAAACCAATCCTACTTGAAGCCCAATGTGACAGTCCACCCCTATAACCCCAACACTTGGAAGATAAAGGCAGGCAGAGGCTACAGAGTGAGTTTTGGGCCAGCCCAGGCTGCATGAGACCCTGATTCAGAAAACAAAGTAAAGAATCCTATTTGAAGGCACTAGAGGAGAAAGAGACACAGCTTGACAGGAACTGTGCCTCTGACTTGTAAGGCTCCTTTTCCCTCAGGACCTGTCCCATTCTGGTTCTGTGCAGGAGGCAGAACGCAGAGCCATGCGGGCTTGATGAGTGGAAATGTTCAGATCTTACTGGAGCACAAGGTGACGAACACTGTATGGGGAGGCTCACAGTGGCCATTACCTAATGCAAACTTGACCGTCCTGAGACCCAGCAGAAGAATGGGATCTGGGCTGAGGGAAAGAGCAGCAAGCAGAAACTACCTCTGAGGACCTGAATCGAAGCATCTCCCTTAATGCAAGTGTCATGTGCTCACAGGGCTTACAGGGAAATGGGGTTCTAACAAAATGGCGAGGAAGGCTAGCAATAACAGAAAGAACCAGAGGAGGAGGAGGCGTGTGTGTGTGTGTGTGTGTGTGTGTGTGTGTGTGTGTGTGTGTGTGTTAGAAGAACACCAACTAAATGAAAGGCTCACTGGAGAGGATAAAGGATGAGCAGCACCAGAAGTGATGTCACACTTCTACAACCCCAGCACTCTGGAAACTGAGGCAGGAGGATCTTGAACATCAGGCCAGTCTGAGCTACACAGTAAGTTCAAGGCTAGTCTGGACTACAGTCTTAAAGGAAGAAGTATGGAGGAGACAACAAAACCATCAGAGAGCATTTAGAGATGTTATTCAGTGCAACTTAGAAACCAGCTTGGGCTACATAGCGAGTCCCAGGCTAGCCTGTGTTAAAGAAAGAGACCCTTCCTCAATAAAAAAAAAAAAAAAAAAAAAAAAACCGATCCAGCTGAGACACAGGGTCATGATAAAAGCTGAAGCTCTGTGTGTGTAAGTGTCTGAGAGACAGGGCAGGCAGTTCAGATCACCAGCACCCTCCAACCAACCTGGTCCATATACCAACATAACCATTCGACATTTTGGCTCAAGTAGTTAAACAGCATACATAAAACAGTCTTGAGATTTCTCAACTGACTGAAATGATTTTCTAGATAAGGCTTTATTTTTTAATTAATTAATTAATTAATTAATTAATTAATTTTACAAGTCAGGGTTTCTCTGTGTAGCCCCCTGGCTGTCCTGGAACTCGCTCTGTCGACCAGGCAGACCTGGAGTTCAAGAGATTCGAGAGCTGGCACTAAAGGCCTGTTCCACCACCACCCACCCAGCAAAGCTTCCTTGATACTGTCTCTTGGCTACTCACTGAATATTAGTAACTAGAGGGCCACCTCTGAGTGAAGGACTCAGTATAGCACAAATGTCATCTCAAGGAATCTTACAACTAAATTACACTGCAGGGCAGGTTCTGCAAGCTGTGTGTACTGCAGAATAGAACCTGGTTAAATGCCAAAATACAGGGTAGATAAGGCCTCCTAAGGAAATGCAAAGAACATTCTACTGGGGTGGTTTTGGTAGGCAGATCTTAGGTTGAGGGTTGAACAGAGACTAAAAGAATTTAGACTGGGAGAGAATAGAATCAAGGTGGAAGGAGAAGTAGACTTTACGGGGGCTAAGAGGATGGGATAAAGGCAACAAAGTGATAAATAACTAGAAAACAAATCCTGAACTTTGGTCTCCTCAGTAGCCTCCTGAGTCTTCTCAGTAGCCTTCCAACAGTTCTGTCTGGTTCTCCCATCAACTGCTTCTCAAGTCTTCAGTTAAGTGGTTCTCGGTGTGGTACTTGAGTAAGCAGCGTCAGTATCTAGGAATCTGAACTGTGGGGATGCATGCCAGAGCTCCTGAGTCAGAAAGTGGGGGAGCGGGGCGGCAATCTGTTTTAACAAGCGCTTCGGTTATTCTGATGCTCGCCCAAGTTTGTGGGACTACTGCCTGAGCGGAATGGGAGGGGACAAGTGCCTAACTCAGCTGCTCTGCGTGCAGCAGCGGCTGATGGCGGGTCCGGCCGGTCCAGCGAGGGCTTTCTCCTGCAGAGCACCTGCAGTCGCCGCCCGGGACGCCACACCCTCTACGTTACTCCAGCCACTCCCTCGCCGGGCCCGGTCGCGCCCCGCTTCGCCCTACCTCAGTGTCCGAAAGGACGTGATGCCGACACGGAGGCGAAGTGCCCAGGGAGACTGGAGCAGCCGCGGCGCCGGCCGGGAGCCCGCCCAGCACGAGCAGGACGCCTCGCACCCACAGGCAGCCGCCCCAGCGGCCTCGCGGCCCTGGTCCCGGGCCGCCCGCTACTCCAGACCCAGCGGCCGCCATCTTCGGGCCGGCGTCGTTACCATGGAGTGCGACGCCTCCCCGCTGCCGCCCGCCCTTGCCGCGGACAGGTGGCGGGCCCTCAGCCGCCTCGCCATTGGCCGGCATCACGCCGGGTCCGGCGGAGGACGAGGGCAGCGGCGACCGCGACGACGCGCAGAGCTGGCCAATGAGCGCCGCCGGGCGGCCCACGTGAACTGAACTGTGGGAACTCTGGGCTAGCGGGGATTAGCGAAGAGTGGGCGTAGGGGGTGGTGTACTCAGAAGCGGCTGGTCCCACTTCATTCAGTGGCAGCGTAAGGGCCAGCTGCCAGGCACTCGGCCCAAGGTTTACAGTAGTCCAGTAAACCAGATCCCTTTCAGTCCACTCCAGCACCATCGATTAACTACCAAAGCTACTTATACAACCAGCTAGGGTTATGTATGGTACTCATGACAGCTTGTCTACCCACTAACCCCGAAAAAGTTGGATAGCCCAAAGCTCACTTCCCAGACATGTGTAAGTCATTCCTTACCCCTTAAAAGACGTTCAAATGCAAATACCTAATTCTTCCCAACATTGGCTCAACTTTATAAAAATACCTGTTCAGCCACCAAAGCCTCCACCCCCCCATTTCTCTAACATTCATAACTGCTTTTAAGAGGAAACTTTAGAAACTAAGTTTAGAGCAGCACTTAAGTCCACTCTATTTCAGTTCTCAAAATTAAAACTGCAAACCCCACCTGATTTCAGTTTATAGTGGTTTGTCAAGATAAATCCTGTTTTTAAACCTGTTAATTTTGGTAACTATAATGGGACATTCTCAGCGGAATACTTAAGACCCCTTGTGATGCTCCCTTTCGCGCCTTGCCTCATTAAGTCTGTTCACAGCTCTTCCACTCTGTACTTTTCAGACCCTCTCTCTGCCGACCACATCGCAACTGACACAAGTTGCTTTGGCTTTTGGGGAAAACCATTTACATTGGAATAAATTCAAGACTGACACCACTAAAAAGATGCCAATGTCAAGTACACTAGGGATCTAGTGATCTAGCCTAGGCCGCAAAAGTTGCTTATTATACTCCTTTGTTTTAGAGACCACTCTCAACTGAGCAGAGAAATGAGCACACACTTCTACAAGAACTTGCAGAAATGTCAACTTCACTTTGAATTAACCAATCTTTCTGGGAACTGCCTTGTACCCTCTGATAAGGGTCTTTCCCCCAATATAGTCCCAGCACCATTAATAGCTCAGGCTCTGTAGCACACTCCAGTATAAACTGGTTAATAAAAGGACTTGCTAAGCAATCTAAATATGCCTGATTTCCAGGATATCCTGAAATTTAACAAGTGTTTGAGAGCCCTGAATACTTTTGTAAATAGGCTATTATCAACTCTGACACTATGTATTAAAATCAAAGCCATTTTCAAGGGCAGTTTTCCATGTTAGGAAAAAAAAGTACCAGTCGGACCTTTTCAGGATACATTACTTCACCTGACCAATCCCAGATCACCACCACCACCACCACCCGTTTATCTAAAAGGCAACAAACACCAAGACAAGCACCATTCAAACTCTTCCCAACTCCCTCCCTGAGCTTCTGGATTTGTATGGAGAGCATGTATGTACCATATGGTGCCTCACCTCACACCCACAGCACCCCAAACCAGGGCACAATAGCTAAGTGGTTCAGTGAGTTCTACCCCAGGCCTAAAACAATTTAATGCTTCTTTCACTAAAAATCTAGAACGGAAATCTCTCCTATAGGCTATTCATCTAGCCCTGTTATGCCCCAGCATTAAGGAACATAAAACTTGGTCTGAGACAGGCTCTCACTACAGTCCTGGCAGGCCTGAGTATTGGCACTGAAGGTATAGGCCACCTCACCCAGCAAAACATTTTGTCTAATATTATTACATAGAAGTTCCTTGCACTCCAAAGATGCTGTACACCCCAACCACCTTAACAGAGAAACTCAATTTAGGACAGATGTGAAAAAAATACAAGAGCACAAATCTACTTTTATTTATTTACTCTCCATTAGTTTAAATCCGGGATGGGTACAGCATCTGGGGAAAAAGAAAAACATAGTAACATTAGGTGAATGATAAATATTCCATTACCACATCCCTCATCCTAAAATGCACCCGGTGATTTTATCCTGACAGGAAGCATTTGCCCAGCATTTGGCCTTGACTCAACACTCGTTTTGTACATGTTCATCAGTGTGCAGCACGTACATTCTCAGCAGCTGATCATTTCATTTTGAGATGGAAAGGTTTCTCTCTGAATGAACCCAGAGCTCACTGTCCCACAGCACCAGGTTCTCCCGTTTCCCCAGGGCTAGGATTACAGACACCGACACTACTGTGCCTAAATTTTTTATGTGACTGCTGGGGAAAAAACATAGATCTTATTCTCGTGCAGCAAGCATTTCACCAACGGAACCACCTCCTCAGTCCCAAGAACTCACCATTCCGCCCCCCTCCCAGTACCTAAGCCCAAGGATTTTGAATGCTAACTAGTCAGGCCACCTAACTGACCTATCAACCCCAGGCCCCAAATCAGTACTCAGACCAAAACACAACTCAAGGGATGGTGAAAGGGCTGAGTGGACACAGGCACCAGCCACCACGCCTGACTTCCTGCAAATGCTATAGTGGATGAGCTGACCCCTACAAACTGCCCTTTGACCTTCATAGACTGCTGTGCCATGTGTGTTTACAAACATACACGTAAATGTAAAATAACAGCCCTAAAATTAAAATGCAAGTCAGGTACGGTGGCACTGATCCAACATTCCCACCATTAGAGTATACTATAAATGGACCCAAACAAAAATCTCAACACAGTATGTCCAAGACATGAGCCAGAGTCCTGAAACCTGGCATGAGCATGCTTTCTAAGTACAGGATAAAGTCTCTATCTACTCTGGCAGTACTGAGATGGTAGACACGAACAAAACATAACATTCCTCAGAACTCCCCAACAGGTATAGCATAAGATGGGCCTGGTAGCACTGGCCTGAAATCCCAACGATTTAGAAGGCTAAGGCAGGAGGACTTTCAAGTTCTAGGCCAGCCTTAACAACTTTGTGAGAACCTGCCTCAAATTAAAATATCAGCCTTGTGTACATAACAAGTTCCAGGTCAACCAGGGCTACACAGTGAGACTGTCTCAAAGGCACACATAAATCCTGTCCAAGTATTCATGCTCTCAGGATGCTTTAATGACAACTGAAACTTAAGTGTCATTCATTTGCACACTGCCCGCACTCCCTCACTTGCTTTACCCTGCCCGGTCAGGGGGTTCTGTATTTTTCACGTAAGTCACCAATTATGGAATGGTTTTATACTCAGGACTTGTACACTCACAAGTTTTTAGAGGACGGAAGGAAGGATCAAAAGAGCCATTTATTTTGCAACTAGTACTTACCACACGGATTCTGTGTCCAATGGCCTTTGCAGGAAGGTTGCTTCGGAATTTGGCACGAACCATGCCACTGTTTCCATGGGCCCGAGTTACTTTTCCCCAGATCACTCTGGTTTTGTTTGGTTTGCCTCCAGGAGTCACTGTATTGCTGGTTTAAAAAGACATAAGAAGCATGAGGTCAAACACCAATCTGACATTTCCTAGGATCTGGTGGCTTCCACCTCTACTTTCTACACAGAACACCTTGAGAAATTGGGGGGTGGGGGAATGCAACAACATTCATTCAACAGTTCATATACATAAGACTATGACTGCTAAAGACGTAAGAGTTAACTCGGAAAGACAGTGATGAAGCCTACTTGGGATGACAGCTGCAAAACGAGGACTTGAAAGATGAGAATAATGGAACGAAATAAACCACCGAGGTCTCAACTAGCCTGAAACTGAGACATGACCCCTACTCAGGTCTGCCTCCTGAATGCTGGCTCGCTCGTAAGACTCATGAACATGCTCATGACCTGACAATGTATATGAGGCCCAATTGGCATATGGCCTTATGTTCAATTCCCAGTAGGAAGAGGGACCAGAGAGCCAATGTAGTACCCACCTTAAAACACACAGCCCACACCTCACCAAAATATCTGGTTCCAAGGAATCTGGCACCCTCACAGATATACAAAGAAAAAACCCAAAATACCAATGTACATAAAAATTAACTTAATTTTTTTTTTTGGTTCTTTTTTTCGGAGCTGGGGACTGAACCCAGGGCCTTGCGCTTCCTAGGTAAGCGCTCTACCACTGAGCTAAATCCCCAGCCCCTAACTTAATTTTTTTATAAAAAGTTTTCTCAAATGTAACCTCAATTGTTCTACATAAAGCAATCAATTGTTTTCTGATAGAGCAGGGCAGAATCATCTAATCCCATATAGATGTGAGAATTCACAGAAACTATACAGTAACAAAAATCTGTTCTAGTAATTGTCATGTTTAGGAATGAAAATGAATCAAGATACATTGGAAGGCATTATACAAGCCCTTTAAAAGGAAAAAAAAAAAAAAAAGAAAGGTATCAACAGCTGTAATCTTTCTTTTTAACCATGTTGGGGACTGAACACCGGAACTTTCTTTTCTTTTCTTTTTTTTTTTTTTTTCGGAGCTGGGGAACGAACCCAGGGCCTTGCGCTGGCTAGCCTAGCCAGCGCTCTACCACTGAGCTAAATCCCCAACCCCTACACCGGGACTTTCTACACTTGTAATTTTTCTAAGAGCCAAGGATACATACATATTCAATACCAACAAAGGATTCCTTCTCTAATTTCCTTAGAGTTCCTCTAAGAAGGCTCAACAGCCAGCATCGATTTTCACTAACACCCTACCTTTTTAGTCAAAAAAAAAAAAAGAGAGAGAAACCAACTAAGAAAAGGCATAGAAACATACTTACTTTTTTGCTTTGTACACATAAGCACACCTCTTGCCTAAGTAGAACTCAGTTTCATCTCGGGCATAAACACCTTCAATTTTAAGAAGAGCCGTGTGCTCTCTTTGGTTCCGGAGGCCTCGCTTGTAGCCAGCAAAAATGGCCTTGCACCACAGCCTAAGACATAAAGAGACATTATGACTATCCAATCACAACTTTTCATTTAGCAAATGACCACGATTTGTTTTGATTAACTCCTACCCCAGCTTTCAACAACAGATATCTAGTTCCCCTCCCGCATTAAACTTGGGTTTCACGTTTAATATAAAAAAAATAAAAGTAGGAAAATCCTATAGTGAAATCGCGTACCTTCCAGACATACTTGTTTTTTTAGAAGTCCTGTTCCCAGCAGGCCTGCAAAGAAACGAGAGCTCGATTAAAAGCCATGCAGCACGTTTCCTGTCATTACTTCTCGGCGCGTTAGACGAATTCAGTTAGCATCTCAAGCATGTGGAACTCTTACCTATGCCATGCCACCTACAGAAGCAGAGCCTGGCAAAATACTGACAACGAATGGCAACTAACTGCACGGAAACGTGGGCAAGCGCTAGGTGGGAGGACGACTCACCAAAGCCTTAACTTCTAGAACCCCATAAGGAACCCGGAGGCAAACTCATGCCTCAATCAGCACATAACACAACAAATAACACATGCAATGTCCAGGTCTGTGCGGGGAGACCAGCTCATAGGGACCACCGCTTCCTGGGCAAGCAAGACCGGGAAAAGCACCCATTCACTCCTCCGGAGCCGGAGATCAACCGAGACCAGCGATTTCTCCTCCGGTCGGGGCCTCAACACCATCAGTCCGTCATCTCCTCCATCCCGCCCTCCATGTTCCTGGAACCCCCAGAAATCTCAGGCGGTCAGATTCTCCCAGATGCGGGGTTGCCTCGGGGAGGGATGGAACTAGACCCACCCTAGAAATCTGCCCTCAAAGTTCAGCAGCAGAAACTCCCCCTCACCTCCAAAGACGCCAAGATGGCGGAAAGAGGAAGGCAAGACCCGCCGCGCGGCCTTGTGGGATGCATGCTCCGCCCCTCTCCACGCTTAGGCCGCTTGTGCTCCGCCAGAAAGCAAAAGTCAGAGAGAGACTCGATTCAGCCAAGCCGCGCTCAAAGACTTTACTTTTTTTGTCACGCCTCTTCGTCTGTGTAAGCGGCAACACGTATTATTTAGGAACAAAGAAAGGCAAAATTGTAGTCGACTAAGAAGAAATCAAGGGTCCTACAAAAAAAAAAAAGCCTGCGCGTCACGTTGCCATAGCTACCCATTAGTTTGGTTCCCGCCTCCAACCCGGCTGGTAGAGAGGTGAGGAAAAGTTGAGTGTTTTCTCCTCTTGCTAGAATGGAGCCTGGGATCCTACTATTGAAGAGAGCAAAACCTGGAGCATGAAGGCAGGAGGAACGCTACCTTCCTGTTCTTTTCTTTTCTCTCATCTCTCATCTTTCAATTAACAAACAGGGCAGGTGGCCCTTGCCCGTTAACCTCAGCGTTCATTCCTGAGACTGAGGTAGGAGGATCACATCACAAATTCGAGGCTAGGCTGAGTTACATAGCAAGGCCCCATCTTAACAGGAACAAGCACCTGTGAGGCAAATCGGGGGTCTCGGTGCTTGCCAGTAATCAGGTTGTGCAAGCAGGAGAACAGAACTTCAGAAACCATCTGCTACATACGGAGTGCCAATCAGCCTGAGCGACATAAGATCCCATCTGAAAAAAGGGAGAGGGTGTGCGGAAATGAGAGATGGATGTATTCGTTCCTCTATCCTTTGCCTGATTTGGCCGATGAAGATGAATTTAATAGACTTAGATTTACATTTCCTAACTTGTGTATTAATTAAGGGAGACTGATGGATCCATTCATTTATTCAGAGAGTAATTTACTGAATGACTACCACTACCAAGAATGGTGTAGACTTGGAGGGCACAGCAGTAAATAAATGCCCTCTTGCAGCCTATTCCTCGGGGAGATGGGGAGTGGGGGATGGGCAAGGTGGGCATGTTGGCTCTTGTGTCTGTAATCTTTGCACTTTGAAAGCCGAAGTATGAAGATTGCTCTGTTTCAGGCCAGTATGAGATATATAATGTGTACAAGGATATCCTGAGCTACAGAGTAAAAATCTCACTCCTGCTCCCCACCCCCTCCACAAGCAGATAAGACATGTGGTATGTTGGAGGATCAAAACTTCCTTTTAAAAAAACTTTATGCATACTAGCATACTCCACATGTACGTGTGTGCTTTCAGGGGTCAGAAGATGTCCTCAGACTCAGGCAACTTGTTCTTGTTGCTATTGTTGTTTTGTTTTGTTTTAAGACAGGGACCAGAGAAATGGCTCGATGTTTAAGAGCATATACGGCTTTTAAAGAGGTCTTCAGTTTGATTCCCAGTATCTGCATTGGACACTCACAATTACCTGTACCTTCAGTTCTAGGAAATATGCTGTATGCACACATTGCATGGAGGGACAAGCAGGCATGCATGCACACCACACACACACACACACACACACACACACACGCACGCACAATTAACAGGAAGGACAAGTTCTTATGTAGCTTAGGCTGGCCCCAAACTCCCTATATTGAGCCAGGGATGGCCTCGGATTCATGATTCCACTCTACTTTCCAAGTACTGTAACTACAGATTTTTCCCACCATGCCCAGCTTTGAAGAATAATAACTTATGAAAGTAATGTCCAGGATTAATGTAGGTTTTTCTGGGGCCGGAGAGATGATTCATCAGTTAAGAGCACTGACAGCTCTTCCAGAGGGCCCAGGTTCAATTCCCAGCTTCCACTTGGCAGCTCACAACTGTCTGTAAATCCGGTTCACCCCCACACAGACATACTTCAAGCAAAATATCAATGTGCATAAAATTTAATTTAGAAAAAATACAGTTTTTCCAAACATGATCTCGATTGTTCTATGTCAAGTTACAATACATTCCGTTCTCTGACAGAGCAGGGCAGAATCGTGTAATTCAATATAGAGGTGAGAATAATAGAAGAAATTAAATAATCAAAAATAAATCTGTTCTTGAGTGACTAGCAGTCAAAATCAGAATACAAGGACGCGTACTAAAGTTGTGTTGGGTGACAATTTGCCATAAGAGGCAAAAGACCGCACTGAGTATAATTTCTGTTTTGGTGGACCAGACATGGAGCTCGCATCCCACGAGCCTGCTGTCCTAAGGAGGTAAATCATAGCTCTTGTGGTTCCATGATTTTTTTTTTCTCCTACTAAAAGAGCATGGGGATAAAGGAACGAAGATTTACCACTCCCTCCAGCTGATCTCAGTGTTTCTTTTCTACTATAGGTTACTCCATTCCTGTGAAATTATAACTGTACCTCAGAGGGCAAGACAAGTAACTGTGGAAGAATGGAAGGGTATGTTCCAAGTTCTAGTTTGTTTCTCCATGTACTGTTGCAGCATGCACTCTGTTGAATTCTGTGGATTATTTATCTGTAACAATGTAACGAACTGTCCCCAAACATAATGAGCTAAAATATAAACATTTTCTTCTTTCGGAGTTGCTGCGGGTTGGGTGTTTGGGAGCACTTAGCAAACGGTTCTGGTTTGGGGTCTGTGCCGGTTAGTTCTCTCTCACTTGTGGGACAAAATGTCAGACAAGAAGCAGTTTGGGGAAGACATGAAAGGCATTGTCTCGGCTCCCGCTCGGAGGGGTAGGTGTGGCCACAAAAGCAGAAAGGACTGGTCACAGTCAGGAAGCAGAGAGAGATGAATGCTAGGGCTCAGCTTGGTTTCTTTTTTTTATCCAGTCTATGTCAGGTAAGTCTTCCCCTCTCAAGTAACCTGGTCTACAAATTCGTCACAGCCATGTCCTAGGTGGTTCTAGATGCAATCAAGGTTAACCAGAAGGTTGGACTTGGCCAGGGTACCCTAAGTGTCCTCATGATAGACGAGGCTCTTCCCTGGGAGTGGGCTTTTGAGTGAGAGAGAAGCGGCCATATTATTTACCACCTAGCTCTGGAAATCCCACTTTCTCTCTCACCAGATCCTTGAGGTTTCCCCACTCAGTGTAGGGAAAACCATACCAGGATATAAAGACCAGAAAGAGTTGTGTGGGCCACCTTAGAGGCTGGCTAGCATGTTCTGTTTCAGTACTCATGAGGCCCTCGGGATTAACATCTGAATACAGTACCTTCAGCACCATCAAGTTAATTGTGGCTCAAATTCAAATGCATCAGCATAGCCAAACAGCATGGCTTTCCCAGCTAGTACATTGCCTTTGGTTGGTCCTACTAGAGGGTCTTTGGCAGAATCCCATGCAACCCTGCTGCCTTGGTCTTTTATAGAAGTTATGTTATATGACAACATGAAGTTCATAGGAGTTGATCTACATGGTGCCCGAGTCCAGCATAGCCTTGGTAGGGGTGGAATGACATGGTTCCTGCCCCTGGAACTGGGCCAGCAGGCATGGGCCTCAATGGCTGCTGTGAGTGTAAGGCTGGTTCTTATAATAATGTACATATTTTCATTTTCCTCATTTGAGGAATGTCTTCCTTGTTAATGTCCATGATAATGAGAAGCAGCATGAGTCCAGGAGTTGAGGGTGTATCTATGTCTTAGCAAAATGGTAAATGCTAGGACCTTCAGGACGGCCCTTAAGGCTGTGGAAAGAGCTCTAAAAACATAAGTTTAAAAATACATAATTTCTCAACTATGTAAATAAAGTGTAAGGATGCAATATGAATTGTACAAGGAGCTTTACAGATCTAAAGGAGCAGAGGCAGCTGCGATGTGAGCCAACTTGTTAGAAAGATACTGAGGAAGGAAATAAAAAGATTTAGGGAGTGATGATCAAAGGAGATCCCACCCAGCTAAGGTTTTTTTTTTTTTCCTTGCAAAAGCAGACAGATTCCTGAGTTCAAAGTCAGCCTGGGACAGAGAGGTCCAGGCACAGACAAGATAGAAACAGTAATTTCAGGGATTCCCACTCAGCTAATTTATTGAGTATACTTAACAAATCTCTGAATTCTTTTGCAATGTTTAAAAAGAAATGTGCTTGCTGTCTCCTAAGAAACAAGAGGCTGGGGTCATGGGATGCTGATTCTTGGGATAATCAAAAGGGAACCTGGGGTACTGACTGATGTTGATATGTAAATAAAAAAATGCTGGGGTTTTGATCTGCAAGAGATGAGTTATCCAGAAAGTTTTTAAGAACACCAAGAGAGAACTGCTTGGAAAGCTGTCTCGAGCAGAACACAGGCCGTGAGCTTGTAACCCACGATTTGAGTCGTTCGTTTCGCTGCTCTCAAACACCTCTTCTGTCAGAACCCCTCTCCAAGCCAAGACTGGTCCTTGGCAACATGCTACCTGTGTTTTTGAGGGTAAGTAATATTTCCACATTAGCCACTGATCTAATCTTTCTTTCCTCTCTGCTTTAGGGAAGAGCTGGAAACCACGGGATCTCTTTCAGAGGTTTTCCAACCAGAGGTCACTATGGCGGTGACAGGAGAGCCACCTAAACCTGCAGAAGAAGAGCTAGAAGAGGAAGAGGAAGAGACCTCCCCAGAAGTCATAGACACACTGTCCCTTCTAGATGTGCTGAGGGTGTCTGCAATCATGGAGGACATTATTGACCAGCTCTCTATTCTAGGCTACATCATTCCCGTTCAGTATGAAAGGAGGCAGAGCCTCAGCCAGGTGAGTGCACTCACCCCTCTCCGTCTTGTTCTCTTTCCTTTGGATCTCTCCACTATTGTACTAACTGTGCCATTAAATTAGCTTGGCAATCAGCAGCTTTACAGCAAATCAAAGGCCAGATCACAGTGGCTTGTGGTCTGTAGCCAAAGCAGGAACAGTGACAAATAGCTTAGGGTACTTCAGTATGCTTCTGCAGTATGCTGGCGCTAGTCCAGAAGGCTCCAAGCTAGGTCTGTGCAAACACTGCACAATCAGCCTTCAGTGCACACAGATTGTTAGAATTTTCCCCATTATCGTCTTTCCCTAAACATCTCAGTAGAACAATTGTACATTGTGTTCAGCACCATAAGCCATCTAGAGCCTGTTTTAAATGCTGGGAGCATTCACATAAATCGTATGCCAGCGTTGCAGCAGCTCCACGGAAGGGGCTTGAGTGTCCAGGATGCCCCGGGACTTATCCTCTGGATGTTGTGGGGCTGCTGCACATATACTGAGATCACACTTGAAGTTTTTTTGTACGGGGAGGAGACTCATCTGGACCCTGTTAATACTGCATGTGTCGCGGTGATATTTATCTGATATTTACCCCAACTTAGATCATTTAGTTCCCAAATAAAAGACATAAAAATGTTTGTAGTTTGTAAGGGTCCATAATTTGCCGAAGAATGATACTCCAGTCTCAAACAGTATGTAAGCCCAAAGAATGTTTTATTCTGCAGAAGTCCAGCATGCTGGGGTCTCCCATTGCCAAGATAGAGAGACAACCAAGTCAGCTTTCAGGCCTGATTTAAAAGCACATTAGGGAATTCCAGGGTAGGCAACCTCTATATTAATCTGTTGGGTCCATCTCTACCGATATGACAGTTTGTATATGCTTGGGCCAGGGAGTGCCACTATTAGGTATGGCCCTATTGGAATAGGTGTGTCACTGTGGTCGTGGGCTATAACACCCTAGTCCTAGCTGCCTGGAAGCCAGTAGTCTTCTAGCAGCCCTCAGATGAAGATGTAGAACTCTCAGCTCCTCCTGCACCATGCCTGCCTGGATGCTGCCATGCTCCTGCCTTGATGATAATGGACTGAACCTCTGAACCTGTAAGCCAGCCCCAATTAAATGTTGTCCTTATAAGAGTTACCTTGGTCATGGTGTCTGTTCACAGCAGTAAAACCCTGACTAAGACAATGGACATTCCATTCCCAGGGTGTGGGGGCTGGAAACTCCCTGGGGAGGTCTAGAAACTGCTGCTGACCCATTGTCCTTGCCTCAAGCCTGGACTTGCCTGGAATTGCCCAGTTCTTGGAAACAGAGATTTAGACCTAGTCTACTGCCAATTTGAAGCCTATCTTGGAATCAGCCTAGCCTTCTCACCTTTATATTTATAATAAGCCTTAAAGCAGTAGAGCTGGCCAGATATCAACCCTCTAAGCCATTTTGTCTACTTCCCTGTCAATAACCCTCAGATAGAACTTGCCAGGTTACATTTGGCTACTCTTACTCCCACAAGCTGCTGTTCATGGCCTTGCACCCACAATCCACCTACCCTATGTCAACCTCTTATTGCTCCTCCTCCCTCTGCTTCCGTTCATGGTCCCTACCTCAGACATCAGGCCTGGGAACTGAAGCCCCACCTACCTCTGCCTCTCTATTGCCTAGCGACAGACTATAGGCATCCTTATTAGCCAATCATGGATAAATTGGGGGGCAAGGTCTACACAACAAAAGTTGTTGTAAGTGAGGATCTGCTCATCTTGGGGCAAGACCTTGGGGTACAAAATGTAGTCTTTGAATACATCACATCATCCCACTACAGCTTTAATGAAAAATAACTGTTTTTGTTGTTGAATATGTTGTAGCTTGCTTTTGTAAATATTTGGAAACCTTACCATGTCAATAATTATGTTTTCAATGATGACTTCTGGGCATCTTTGAGCTCATGTCTGTAATATTCACACTGGGGATACAGAGACAAGATTCAGGGACTTTGAGGACAGCCTGCTCTACATAGAAAGTTCCAGGCCAGGCTAGTGAGATGGTTCAGTGAGTTTAAGCTGGCAGTCTGTAGCCATGCCAAGCTCATAGTTCATGCCAAGCTCATAGTTCATGCCAAGCTTAATGACTGGAGTCTGACTCCTGGGACCCACAGTTGGAGAAGAGCTGATTTCCCTAGGTCTTCTTCTGAATTTCATACCCACTCTGCACACATTCCCATTCCAAACAAAGAGTAAATGACATTTTTGAAATATTTTGTTTTTTTTGAAAAACGTGGATATTTTGCCTAAATATATGTGCATATTACTACATACATGCCTGGTACCCACAGAAGCCAGAAAGAAGTGAGTTACTGACCCTTTGGAACTGGAGTTACAGAGGGTTATAAGAAGCAAATGTGGGGGGGTTGGGTATTTAGCTCAGTGGTAGAGCACTTGCTTAGCAAGCGCAAGGCCCTGGATTCGGTCCCCAGCTCCGGAAAAAAGAAAAAAAAAAAAAAAGAAGCAAATGTGGGTGCTGGGAACTGAACCTGAGTACACACACACACACACACACACACACACACACACACACACACACATTTCTGGGAAGTGTTGACACACCTTTAATCCCAGCACTCAGGAGACAGGCAGAGCTCTGAGTTTGAGGTCAGTCTGCTCTACAAAATAAGTTATAGGACAGCCAGGGCTACACAGAGAAAAATATGTCTTGAAAAAACAAAACAAAAGAAAATGAAAACACAACAAATAAAATATAATTTGTGGAGAGTATACTATTTCTGATCCTATGACAAAATCTGTTAGGCAGAGTAAATTGCTTCCCATGTCTGACAAAGAAGTTCATACTAAGAGAAGAAAACTAAGTTTCCCTCTAATTACCTGTCTTAGTCATGGTTTCTTTTCTTTTTTTTTTTTTTTTTGGTTCTTTTTTTCGGAGCTGGGGACCGAACCCAGGGCCTTGCGCTTCCTAGGCAAGCGCTCTACCACTGAGCTAAATCCCCAACCCCTTTAGTCATGGTTTCTATTCCTGCACAAACATCATGACCAAGAAGCAAGTTGGGGAGGAAAGGGTTTATTCAGCTTACACTTCCACACTGCTGTTCATCACCAAAGGAAGTCAGGACTGGAACTCAAGCAGGTCAGGAAGCAGGAGCTGATGCAGAGGCCATGGAGGGATGTTACTTATTGTCTTGCTTCCCCAGCTTGCTCAGCTTGCTCTCTTATAGAACACAAGGCTACCAGCCCAGGGACAGCACCACCCACAATGGGCTGGGTCCTCCCTCCTTGATCACTAGTTGAGAAAATGCCTTACAGCTGGGTCTCATGAAGGCATTTCCACAACTGAGTCTCCTTTTCTGTGTTAACTCCAGTTTGTGTCAAGTTGACACACAAAACTAGCCAGTACATTACCCCTTATAGATTTTACTTCTTAAAGATTTATTATTTTTAGTTGTGTGTGAGGTGTGTCCATTGTGAGTGCAGATGCCACATGGCTTGGATGCTAGGAATTAGTCAGGTCCTCTGCAAGAGCAGTACAGATGAGCTGCAAAATCTCCTTTCTAGCTCTAGAAAGATGTATGCGCATGCTTGTACTTCTGCCTGTGTGTCTGTGTGTCTGTCTGTCTATGCTTGATCGTGCATGTATACGCAGCCAATCGTGGAAACAAAAGGTCTCTTTCTGTGAGACAAGGTCTTTCGCTGAAACTGGAGCTCACTCATTTGGCTAGCCAGCCAAGCTCCCAGGATCTTCCTGTCTCTGCCTCACCAAGATTGGGATCACAGGCTACTCGTGGTTAGTAAGAAATAGGGCCAGGGTTCGGATATAGAAGCTGGCTTTACCGTCCAAACATATAATCACCATCAATAGCCAAACCATTTAGCAACAGGTTAAATAAGAATCATCAGTTGGAAGACACATGCTATCTTATAGTTTCTTGGTACTTGAATTTAGGTCTGAAAAATATTTTGGCTTTTGCTATATGTTCCTCAAGACATCTAATCACATCATAAATCTGACACTGCCCTTCACTTTTTAGTACAACCCCTCCTTTTATCCTGTATAGTTTTTAAGTTGGTTTGTTGTTTAGTCTGTCTCACTATGCTGCCCAGGCTAGCATCATTGTGTTACCCATGCTAGCATCAAACTCCCATTCTCTCGTCACCCGAAGACCTGATACCATGGGCACACGCCACCATGCTCTCTGTGTATTTTAGAATCGTGTTTGATGATCATTTTTGAGTTTCTGATGTATCCCAGGCATTACACTATGCAATGATGCTATAAAGATGACCGTATATGAATAATACCCGTCTTTATTCCAGAGAGAATTTGGGATGAAAGAAAATGAAGAAGTGAGGGTTTAGCCCAAAGTCTGAGAAACCCATACACAAGGCCCCATTCCTAGTCTAGAAAGAAAACAGTGAAAAATAGAAAGCAGGGTCAAAGAAAAGAAAATGGCGAATTTAAAGGGAAGCCAGGTGGTGATGGCACACACATTTAAAACCTGCACTTGGGAGGCAGAGGCAGATCTCTGATTTCGAGGCTAGCCTCACCTACAAAATGAGTTCCAGGACAGCCAGGGCTACAGAGACACTCTGTCTCCAAATTAAAAAAAAAAAAAAACCCTACAAAAAAGAAAAAAGAGAAAAAGAAAGAGCTTGAACCGATGTCTCTCCCACACAGTCATTTCTCAAGGAACACATGACCTCATATTGATATTTTATACTTACAATGTGGTAAATGCTTACAGCAAAGACATTTTATAAATAACTACGGGGCTCTGCTTATTTGTTTTTATTGTTTATTATTGAATTTGTAGTAGTTTCGAGCAGGGTCTCACTTAGCCTAGGCTGGCCTGAAATTTAATAACGTTGCCAAGGATGACCCTGAACACCCAACGCCCCTCCCCCTCCCATGCGTTAGAACTGAAAGTCTCCCAGTCTTTCTCATGGCTTTTACTTGGGAGCCTGGGGCTTGCCTCTAGGGTCTTCCACATACTATGGATGCATTCTACCGTTGGCCTACACCCTCAGTCCCAGGTTTTACCTTAGATCTTTATCTTATGGTCTACCAGGTGGCAAGTTAGGGAATGGTAGAGAGAATGCATAAAGACAGGAAGCCGAGAAAGAGCAGGCGAGGTGGTTTGGTGGTTTGGAGTATGGAGTGTAGCTGGAGAAAAGCGTTAAAACAGGCGGTCCTCTTAGTGTTGTCTCCTCACTGTAAAACGGTTTTCTTGTTGTTTTAGATTTTTGTATGTGTGCAAATGTATTGCCTACACGTATGTCTGTGCATCACGTGCACATACATGGTGCCCACAGAAGTCCAAGGAGGGTGTTGGATCCTCTAGAACTGGAGTTACAGGTGGTTGTGAGCCACCACATGGTTGCTGGGTGTAGAACTGAAGCTCTCGGCAGGAACGAGCGCTCTTAAGCGCTGGGCCAGCTCTTCAACCCCTGAAACAGCATCTTTGACATTTATTTTTAGAAAACCAGCCATGAAGGAGCACCTATGGTTCCAAGCACACCAAAAATATCTGCTTCTTTGATAGCTAAAGACAAACCCGTGGTGTCAGACAGCAAACAAAGAGGGCAGGACTTTTTCTTTAAAAAAGCAACAAAGCAGACCACGATGACTCTGGAGACAATGAGGAAAATCCAGAATGACAGGTAAGGGAGAGCAGACCTGGGAAGGGAGTGAACTGTGAGGTGAGGAAGGT